>NW_015165881.1:235820-241334 GCF_001447785.1 Gekko japonicus
CTTTCCCTCTCCCAGGGTTGTGGCCAATCCAGACTGGGGCCCAGCATGGCAGCGTTTACCATTTCTAAAATACTGGGAAGCTGGGACATCTGATGGCAGATCTCCCAAACATCATGTCTGTTTTAGCCCTTCGAGTAGGAAGCATTTATTTTCCGTGGAACTTCACAGCAGTAATAGCAGTTGTCATTTGAGAAGAATATATTTTCATTCCTCCCTTCCCAGTGCTATGCAAAAATGTATTTCATCCACACACTGAGAACAACTGATAAATAAATTGACACCACAGGGTTTTTTTTCTCTTTGCAGAACAAATGGATATTTTTCCCCCCATCCCACCCTCCTCCAAGGAGCCCAGGATGACAAGTGCAGGAAGAAGAGGGGTGTCAGGCCATTTCTGTGAGGTACCATGATAACATATATTTCTCTTCAAAGCAGTCAGTGTCCCCTGCTGCCAGATACAACAGTGTATTTTCCAGTAGCTCTCTATTACTGAATCTCAGGAGGCCTTGCTGAGGGTTCTTCACCCATGAAAGGCATCTTTAGTGAACTATCACATTTTTAAACCTTCCCCCAAGGAGCTCGGGCTGACATACGTAATTCACTTCTCCTCTGTCTTACAGAGTTCCTGAAACTTGATCTTTCCAGTGGTGGCATCAGACCTGTGGAATTATCTTCTCTTAGGCTTTCAGGCTCAACCGTGCATCATTTTAGTAAGCTTGTCCAGTTTCAGAGGACTTCTGGAGCTTTGGTTGCTACTTTTTGTTTTTTATTATTGTGCATTACTTTGTGCATTCTTGTTGAACATTAATATGTACCAGGAAGGCAGGAAGGCAGGAAGGAAGATCCAGAGTATATGTGACCAGGTAACAGTAAGCTGTATAAAATATGAAGCTGTCCTCACATCCAGTAGTTTTCTTTATCATAGTTGGACATCATTTTGGAAAATCATTCTCATTGGCATTGCTATGCATATAGAAAGCACAGACTTTGTAATGGCTGCTATTGCTGATGTATTCTCTTTTAGGTCTTGGAGTCAATGGGAAGTTTTCCCCTTACACCACACTTTCTTGATTCCTATATTGGCTTCTACTAAACTGAAGCATTTAGTGGTTCTTTTTGCATTTTGGTTTCTCTGCTCTGTATAGCTGTTCCACTGCTTCACTCCAGAAAGGAACAAATCATTTTGCTAAATGGAAAAAAAAATCCCTCTGTCTTTAATGATGTTTTTGGACTGAACCCATGATTGATTTTTTACTAATCCGCCTTCTTGTAAAGTCTGTGTTCTTTTGCTGGCATCACAGAATTTGACATCATCATGGCTCAGTTGTGCCTCATCGATGAGTGATCACTCGCATCAGAAGCACCAATGAGAGCATGTTTACTACCTTGTATCTTTCCTGGTAGTGGAGACAAATAGTGCATCGTGCCAGTGGAAAATAATTTAGCCCCCTGCAAGCCACTGCTATCTGTAAATAATATCTCCACTTTCCGCGAGCTCCTTACAGTTCTGTTCCTGGTGCTCTTTATCCATGGCTTGATCTTTTGGTTTCTTCTCTTCAAAAAAGACACAGCACAAGTGGAAATGATTTGATGCAACTCAAAGATACAGCAAACCGATTAAATGACCAAAGAATTGATGGTGGAGCACATGAAGGTATTGCGTTGTTAGAGGTCTCAGACTGGTCAGCAGCCGGATGAGTGTCTGCTGGAGAGACCTGATGTAAGCCTTTTTCCAGGCTTCTAGCAATTGACAAATGCAATAAATAAATATGCTCTGCCCTGGTGTCTACATTCTGCAATTGCATCTACAGTCCCATAAATACAATAAAGATATTACACTTGAAGTGCTTCACATAGGAACTGCCTTGATATAGCATTTCACAGAGATCCCTCTGTTAAAGATAATTGCCTCTGGGAGCTCACATTATGGCATTCTCCTGTTTATCCCCAGAACCTGGTACACAGTCTATGTACAAAGAGGCCATGTTTAGCTGTTATAGCTAATAAACCTGTTATCCATCCATCCATCCATTTTTCCCAACCCTTCCACCAAGAAGGCTTAGGTTCTCCCTTCCTTTATTATATCCTCATAACAACCCCATGATGTTGATGAAGCTGAGAGAGAGTGACTGGCCAAGGATCACCCAGACTGCTTCATGGCCAAATCTAGTTCTAGTCCAAAACCTGATATATAAGCAACTTTAGGATAATAGAAGGAACCTCTGTGTTGGGGTCAAAAGCCATTAGACACAGGGCTTGGGGCACTTCAGATTTTAGTGAACCTGTTTGGCAGATGAATTTATGTCATTCAACACTCACAATCAGAATGTGAACCGACCAGAGATATGTTCAGATTACATTGAGCAACTGCAGTAGCAGCTGAGCACTAACTTTGAATCTTTTGATCAGAAGCCAACTCGCAGCTGATCAGAGAGTAAGCTGGGAGTCGAGTTTTTATCCACCTCATCTCCTCAGCAAACTAGCTACACAGTGAGATGTAAAAGGGATCTCTTCTCTCCTTTCTAATCTGTGCATGGACAGATGCAATACTTTTAATTCCTATATTACAAAAGGGAGCAGTGAAAGAGTTTATTTGCCCCCTTTTCTCTGCAGTCCAAGCCAATACTATGGGTTGGGGAGAAGAGAAGGGAATTGAGCTGGGCTTCTGACCCAAGTCTGGAAGGCAGTAAAGTTTCAGAATGGGAGATCAAAAGAACCTGATTTACAGCTGATCAGATGGGATTTGGCTCCAGATTATTACCTCCCCCCAAAAAAACAACAACAAAACGTTGCTGGGTACAGAGCAAAATTTCCCCAGCAGGAGATCAGAAGCCAACTTCCAGTTGATCCTTGATCAGCTAGGAGGTTTCTTCTGAAATTAGCCTGTTCCTGAAAATACAAATGAACAAGTTGCAGGCAGGCAAATAGCCTGTCAATTGATTAGCTGTTTGATCACCACTAGCAAATGGGAAGTGACCCAAACTGGCTGGTGTTTAAACTTCCCTATGCAGGGCTAGGGGAAAATGTGGGTTCCATCTTCATGACAAAGTTGGCCAATGACAACCAACTGGAGGGTCAACCTTCCTTGTGTCCGAAGTTGTTAACCTTATTTCCAACTCGGCAGAAGTGAGCCTACTTCTTCATTATATCCTCCTTCATTCCTTGCTCCCCATAGCGATACTTTGAAGAACCCAAGACGTCCTTCTGAAGATCTTTAGCTGATTCATAAATCTCCTGAAATATTATGCATAAAGATCATATTCTGATATTTCCTGGCATGAAAGCAGAAATGGTCAAAGTGGTGTGATGTCTTTTCTTCATTTACTGGCAGAACATTTTCCTGACATGAGATGGTATCTTTTACAGCACCAAATCATATTCAAAAATCAAACTGATATAATCATGTGCAGTCCCAGTTAGTATGATACAGTGTTGACGAGTGCTGTGTCACTAAGCTGTTTGAATAAAGTGACAGCCCTCCAGAATGATCAAACAAATCCCATGTCTGGGGACCATTGTCTCAACTACTGTCAACAACAGATTGAAGACATACAGCTTTTTCATATGTATTATACAAAACTATATTTTGGCTATAATCCAATAGAGTCGAGCATTCTTAGGTCTGCTGAACTCAGTGGTCATCCCAGTTAAAATTGGGATGGACTGGATACTCCATGATTTATAGTATCATCAGTGGACCTATTTTTATCAAGAACAGATCTTAGCTCTTGGACAGTGTGTGCATCATAATCATAATTTTCCTCTATTAATCATTTTCAGTAATCACCAAAGCATATCAGCAAACAACTTGCATTAAAAATGTGAACAATGTTAAAACTCCTTAGTAGCTATAATGGGGATGTGTAAAATCCACTTTTTTCTTCTTTTCAGAAAGCCGCAGATGTTTTTCTCCATCAGAGACTTCCAAATTTGCTTCACAATAGAAGAACACTTTTGCAACTTCAGGCTGTTCAAAAAAAATCCCTTGGGGAATTCTGTTCCTCCTAATTGCTAATCCTAATTGCTGTGGTTTTTGGGCCAGCACACATTTGTGCTGCCGCCGCCATACCTATTCCCACAGCCTTTAGAATATGCAGCTAGAGACCATGGATAAGCTCTTCCTCTTTCCTTCAACTACATCATCCTGCCTTCTCTAGAACTTCTTCATTCTGATTGAGGAGAACGGTCCTTAAGCAGAAGCAGACTTTTGTGCACGGCCCTCTGACTGCTCACAGAAAGCATCTCAGGAGCATCAATATTGTGAGGCAGGTCCCCAATCACTCTGTGTGATTCCCATCTGAATTGTAAGCAATGGATGGAGGTTGGCATCCACAGAAGTCTTGTAATGTGGATGCAAAGGGACAATTTTGCCCATGAATTTATTTATTTACCTTCAATTTGTATCCCGCCTTGCCGGTGCAAACTGGCTCAAGGCGGCTTACACAAGTTAAAACACAACAAAGCCAATAAATACAATAAAATTTCAGTACGAACAATTATAGGATAATAGTTGTACAAAACAACCACTTAATTAGACCTCTGTTGCCATGCTGTTTCACCATACAGGGGCTTCCCCCGAATCTATGCACAGCAGTAGCAGTAGCTGGCTGTGTCCCAGCTGCATTGTTAGGATCCATCATTAGGGTACAGAAACAATACTTCACTTTATATTATTTTTTTGTGCCGGTGAAGCAAACAGCAATAAATGCCTGTTCTTTCTTCCTAAGAAGACACTGGTGTCAAGTGTGTTACACTGTACATAGTGCAGACTTTCCACATCTTCATTACAGTGGCACCAATATTTTAAGCTGTTATAAAGGATGAATGGAGCACACCGATGGTGCTGTTAACATCCAGTTCAATATTACTAGCCTATCGTGTGATGAACTTTGAATACCCAAGTATTTGTTGTGGTTGTAAGGTGCCTGAGCAGGGCAGAAATTGTAATGTTTCTGGGTCATATCTCCGAGGAGAGAAAAGTGTAATTTAAACAATCTCTTGTTTGTTTAAATAAGAGCACGTAGGGAAGCTTTTATATTTGAAACATTTCTTCTTGTGCTAGAAAGCAACCACTGTAGGGACCCGCAAATACTGTTGGCTGAAGTTGCAAAACAGCTTGTGTGACTGTGAGCATCATTTTACAGTGCTTTTTAGGGATGCTGGAACACCCAGCCGCTTCAGCTCACATCCTGTTTGCCAGTTGCGATCAGGCAGCTGGTTTTTGGATAGGCCATTCATCATCTTGGTGTTCAGCAGTTTGCTTTGACATATTCCTTCCTAACAGACAGTTCCGCACAATCCGATTTTGGCATGTGCACATTCTCACTGCAGCTCGGTGGAGTCCTACTTCCCCTCCCTCCTGGCTGTGACGCTGCTCCATTCGGCAGGCAATTCTTTAAATACACAAACCAGTCACAAATTGTATCTATCAGTTGTAATTAAATGCTGAATTTAAAAAGAAAAAAAACCCACTAGAATTCAGTGTTCCTCTAAGTAGTGCTTTGTGACCGCTCT
>NW_015165881.1:241423-246025 GCF_001447785.1 Gekko japonicus
CGCTCTTCTGTTTGGACTGGCAGAATTTTTCACACATGGCTTTGCAGAAATGGGATGCAAATATGTCTGGCAAGTGTTTGAGTTATTCAGTGCCAAACTGAAGAGACCCAGTGAATCTCTGAACCCCCCAGCTGAGCATGGTATGTTCAACTAGCAAAACTGAAAAATGTAGCAAAATTTGTGGCAACACTTGTGGCATCCCAAGTACTTTTACATGCTCGCAAGTCCGTCCATCCGTCTGTCTGTCTGTTCGTCCGTCCGTCCATCCATCCATCCATCCATCCATCCTAGACAAACCTACTCCAGATATGCACAGTGGTGGGAATGGTGAAACAAAAGCAAGTACTCCTTAGAGACATCAGTTCCTCAGACCAACCCAGGAGTAGAACAAATGCCAACCTCCAGGTTGGAAAAGGGAAGGTGGGTCAGGACTGCTCCCACCACACATTTTTTCTCACTGACCAAATGCCTTGAATCTCGCATAGGAGAGGACTTCATAGATTCACTTCCCTCCCTTTACAATGCCAGAGTTGAACAGCGGTCTTGAGTTGAACAGCGGTCTAGCAAATGATACACACCAGGTAGTCCATTTTCGATGCTGATTGTCAGCAACTCTCAAGCCCTCGGGATGAAACCTTGCTCTCCTTGGAATCCTGGGACTGACACTGATGGGACTGAGTGTGCTCCATTTGGTGTAGTGGTTAAATGCGCAGACTCTAATCTGGGAGAACTGGGCTTGATTCCCCATTCCACCACATGTAGCTGCTGGTATGATCTTGGGTCAGTCATAAGTTCATTCAGAGCTGTTCTCTCAAGGGCAGTTCTCAGGAGAGCTCTCTCAGCCACAGCTACCTCACAGGGTGTCTGTTGTGGGGAGGGGGAGGGGAAGGGATTGTAAGCCACTCTGAGACTCCTTTGCATAGTGAAGGGCGGGGTATAAATCCAATCTCCTCCTCCTCCTGAGCAACGGTCCCTGTCTGGCACACTGAATGCACATATACATTTCATTTAGTCCCTGAGCAAGTGATCCTTACTTAGAATACAGTTCTTTTACAGTTCATGCAGGTGAATGAGCCTATTGCAGGTCCTCAGAGTAGGATGCCAAAACATTTCAGTGTTATTTCCAATTGGTTTCAGATTAGGGGCCCAATTTAGCTCTAGTTAATAACTCTATTTACTGGGAGATGGTTGCTTTTCTTTTATCAGCTCGGCAACTGCTACAAACCCATTATGAACAACCCATTGGCGACATAAATCTCTCGATGTAGTAGCACAAGGAATGCTTTGTCTCTTACAAAGCAGCTTCAGAGAAACCATGCCTCAGCTTTCCATTTCTCATTGGCAAAAGATCACCTCAACAACCCCACTGTGTTAAAACTGGGTGGGCTCTTCTAAATTTCAGTCCAGGAGCCAATCAGGTGGCAGCTTTCAGTCCTTCAGATAACAATAAAAAGTAACAAAGACAAATTGGAGGAAGCCGAGGAATCTGCTGCTCTGTGAGGCTCAAACCGAGGGGCCTGTGTAGTAACACAGCATGAGAACAAGGATCTAAGCCCCTAAATATACTTCATGAACCACATAACTGTGATCTGCCTTCTGGAGCTACAGAAGTGAAGGGCTTTCATGTGTCAATAATACGTCCTTTCATATTTTGAGCTCGGGCATTTCACACTACTAAGCAGCAAACACAGGAAGTCAGCTAGTACAAAAGAAGTGTGTTCTCTCACCTAGATGCTACCAAGCTGTACCACTGAGACCAAGCAGTCTCCCATTTCTTACCCCTCATCTGTGCTGTAAGTTCAAGTCCCACCTGGGTATTTAGTGTCATGGCAAGATTGTTTTCTGGAACTCTGTGTTCTTGGTGCAGGGAGAAATGTTATCGCGGTGGGAAGAAATACAACCAGGAAAGGGGGGGGGACAAAAAACAGACAAAGCACAATGTCACACTGGCCAATGATTTATGACCTAGAATTGGAATGGAACAGGGGAATCTGCATTTCCTGGATCTATAGAGTCTGCAAAGCAGCTGAATGGGAGTTTTATGAAATGAATTAAAGAGAGAAGGTGGAGTGGGGCATGGGATTGAGGGATCTGTGGCAGCAATACCAGTGTGAGTCAAAACTGATTTTTCATTTAAGGGAATGAGGACAGCTTCTCCCAGGTTGCACATATTTCACACCTTTCGCTGAGCCATGCACAGCTGAGCTACAGACTGCAGCTGT
Source organism: Gekko japonicus (assembly GCF_001447785.1). Classification (NCBI taxonomy): domain Eukaryota; kingdom Metazoa; phylum Chordata; class Lepidosauria; order Squamata; family Gekkonidae; genus Gekko; species Gekko japonicus. The sequence goes on from NW_015165881.1 coordinate 243,646, forward strand.
AACACATTTTTTCAAATCCATCTAGAGAAGGTATCAGCAACTCAAACTCCTTGGGCCAGATCTCATGTCTTGAGGTTCCTAGCCTGCGGGAAGAACAAACATCTGGGGCAAGAGAACTTGCTGGGATGGCCGTTAAAGAAGGAGGAGCCAGCTCTCATTTAGTGTTCAAAGTGGCCCTCCAGAAAAAAAACACAAATGGCTTACTAGGGTCTGGTGAATAATGTGATCAAGTGAATAAAATATAATTGGCCAAGCCAAGGAGGGAGTGTCTAAGTAGTGATGGAGATGAAATTCCTAATACTGGATCTCTGAATCCAGCACTCAAAGATGCTGCACGCCTTTTTCTGAGTACCCTGGTTACAATCCTGGTCACAATTAGATTGTCTTCAGTGGAATTATCATGTGGCTTCGAACAGGCAGTGGTGTCATAGTTGGCAAAATGATGCTTTCTTTGGAGGAGTGGCATACTGAATCTAGTTTTTCCTTCCCTTCAGTAGTGTCTGCCCATTGATTTCACATAATGTGTGCAATGCATGCTCAAGTGATTAACACATGGAATTCACTGCCACAGGAGGTGGCGGCGGCTACAAGCTTCAAGAGGGAATTAGATAAGCCTATGGAGCAGAAGTCCATCAGTGGCTATTAGCCACAAGGTATAAATAGGGACTCTCAAGCTGGGGCAAGTGATGCTCTGTATTCTTGGTGCTTGGGGGAGAAACAGTGGGAGGGCTTCTAGTGTCCTGGCCCCACTGCTGGACCTCCTGACGGCACCTGGTATTTTTGGCCACTGTGTGACAGAGTGTTGGACTAGATGGGGTATTGGCCTGATCCAACATTGGCTTCTCTTATGTTCTCTTATGTTCTTATGAGTGGTGGGATGGACTAAGGTCTGAATGACCCAGGTTGAAATCCCTACTTTGCCATGGACACTTACAGGGTGACCTTGGACTAGTCACTCTCTCTCTCATTCTATCCTACCTCATAGTTGTGAGGATAAAATGGAGAAGAATGATATTGTAAGCCAATTTGGATCCCCACTGGGGAGAAAAGCAAGCTATAAATAATCTAAATGTATATTCTGCTTGCATGGAGCACTGTACTGCATGTCAGAACTTTCATGTGTTGACTAGAAGTGGCAGGACTGGGGACAATGGACAAAGCTTTCATGAACCATTTAGTTTCAATTACCCTCTAAGTCAACTCACCAATGAACCCCCCCCCCAGAAATGATGTAGTAAACGTATGCTAGCCAGTCAAAAAGACTGTAGAATAGCATTAATGCAACATATGTAGCATCTAGAATCAGTCATTGATTGTTACAGGCACTGAGAATTTTAGAACAATACTGATGTGAGGAAATTTGTTTTCTAAAGGTTTCCTTATAATTTAGCAGGTGGAAGACATTTATCCTCCTCAGAGAAAGGGACGGTTGTCATTGAGCATCCTGTGATGGGCAGGTAAAATCTGTTTTTGATTAAAAAATGCTGCAGTGTTCAAAATAGAACATTTCAATTTGACCTTAGTGAGAGTCTGGCTGCCTTTTGTCCAACCGAGCACAATCAGCCCAGATTTTAATATAAACAGGTTCATTCCGTCAGCAGTGGCTGCTGTCACCTGAGGATACTTTTATTTAATATGTAGCTGATGAAACTAATTTAGCCATGCGTGGTAGTTTTTATGCAAGTGAGCACATAGCCTTAGTGTGCTTCTGGCTGGGAATCCCCGCTCCCTTTCAGGCTTCTGTATTGATTCGGCCATGGCAATGTTCTGAGAACTGGAGAGCCATGTGGCCGCATGCACACGAGGGCTTCGGTCTCCCCTTCCTCTGATGACTCCAGTGATAAACAACACAAGTCCAGAAGGAGGAGGGCTTTCAGCAGAAGCCGGATTCAGAAATGGAGTGCCTGGCTGATGCCTCTCCTCCCTCTGCTGGTTCCACTAGGGCATCACAACGATCAATCAGAAGCCTTTGTGAAGCACGGAATCCTCTTCTGAAGCTTGTGAGGAGGCATTTTAAGCATAAAACCTGAACGCTCATTAGCTTTTGTGTATAATTAAAGGGATCATCTGGATTGTGGCCATTAATTCCATGGGCCAACCATTAACCAGCTTTGTGCATGAATGATAGAATTGTTATTTCTGTTCTTCAGTATTTATTTATAGAATCTTGATGGATCCTGCATGTTGATTTCTGAGTTTTAAATTTTGCAGGATAGTACCCATAATTACTAAATTGTCTTGTATTACTGCATAAGCACCGCCTGTAGAATCCTCTACAGCACTGAGTAATGTTCTAATAGTCCAGTGCTATTCCACAATCTCTTTATGACTGCAAGCATACAACAGTGGGCATTAAACAGAGCTCCATGGCTGCTCAGCA
>NW_015165881.1:246122-247695 GCF_001447785.1 Gekko japonicus
CAGGAATTCAAATGTGTGGAATACTGTCAGTCTCAAATTGAATCCATTTTCTGGCCTTTGCAAACATGTGCAGTCTGCCAAAATGCAAGGCAGCCAGAAGCTTCATCCCCAGATTTGCCCAAATGCTGTTGGCTTCAGTCACTTATGTTTGTTCTGCTCTTTTACTGCAGAATTCAAGAATTAGCTCATCAAAATAGCATTTAGTTTGTTGGTATGAACCACATAATATAACAACACTGGGGAAATTATTTGCCGCTTGCAACTGAAAATTCTGCCAGCATTCTACTGTACCATCTCTAAATGCATTCATCGATTCGGCACAAAAGCACCTTCCCATCTCCTTTCTCTTTTCTACTTCTATAGTGGTAGAAATCCTATTTGTTGTATTATTTGGGTTTAAGGGGGCTTAAGGCTTACTTCTTTATTAGGGAAGCAGAACAAAATGGCTCCTGGTTTTAGTGTCTCCCTTCCTCAGCTCAACACCCCCCCTGCTGGTCTTACATGATATGAAAAATACTATGGTGGTGGTGGAAATTGCCACATACTATTATATAATATTTACATTTCCTGATGAACCATAACCATCACATTTTCCCTCATGAAAGCAACTTTTTGGTTTATCCAAATCTCTGTGTTTTTTTTACATCATTTCAAATATCCTCAAGCCCTTTTGGATAAATAATTTAGTACACTGTATGCATATTGTAGTTAATATATATAAGATATCTTGTTATTTTAAGTGGGGTTAAGTGATATTTTTTTCTTTGGGAAGCATCACAGATCTCAGTGTGAGGAGAAAATTAAACTGGTACAGCTAGCTGAACATTTGGGCTACCACATCCACAGCACAACAGGTTAAATCTTGCAGTGCCACAGTTACGTTGTGGTTTCAGATGGTACACTAGAAGGAATGGCTCAGCTCATTGGTAAAGCATAGTCTCAAATGTAATCTATAATCTAAAATTTAAATGAAGCAGAATAATTTTTTGCAGACTGGAAAGACTTTAAAGACTATTTGGAGAAATACTGGGATGTAAAGGACAATCTACTTTGCTTTGAGAATTATTGAAAATTAAAGGATAGTAGAAAATAGATAAATGTATAAGACCAACATTTGAAGGTTAAATTACCTGTGGATGTGAATAAGGAGATAGGGAGGCATGAAGAAAATTTAAGAATTAGGCTGGAGGTTGGAGCACTGTGGGAAGCCGAGAAGGTGGGGGAAAGGGAGGAGGGAAGGATATATAATTGTATAAGTTTTGATATATGTTTGAACATTTTTTATTATATCCTAATAAATTGTTTTTGGAAAAAAAATAAAATTTAAATGATTTCATGTAGACTCAGGTGAGCCACAGCTGGTTGGAATAGGTAGTACTTGGCCAGATGGACCACTGGATTGGCTGTAAGGAGGTTCATATGTTTTGAAACAACCTCACACTCTCTATTACTTGTCTTAACTTAGTATAGCAAACATGTCTTTTTTTTAAAATAATATTTTTATTTTCTAGACTACAATCCTACAGGGTCAGGGGAAGGAAACAACCTAAAATAAAGAGTAAAGGATCCATGT
>NW_015165881.1:247876-265888 GCF_001447785.1 Gekko japonicus
TCTTCTTCTTCTTCTTCTGTGTCTTTATTTTCCTCCACTTTCTCAGGTCCCTCTTCCACTTTCTGTTGTTGCTTCAGGAACATCCGCTTTATTTCTTTCTCACTGAAATGTTGAGATCCTTTTGCAACATATCCAGCCTGTCGCTGAGTTTGGTCATCTGGTCCAGTAGAGGGCGTGAAGTTCCAGCAATCAGTTTGGGAAAGTCTGTGGTTGCTTCTAGTCTGGTAGCCAGCGATGATGTGCTGGCCGTTCCTGTTATAAATTTCATTTTCAATGCCATTTTTTCTATTCGCTGGGTCATTGTTTACACAAGAGGAAAGTCCAAAAGTTCTCCGTAAGTCTGATGATTTATCACTTTCATGCTAGTCTGCTGCACACTCCGTCATAGTCTGCTTCCTTCAAGCCACCCTTTCAGCCTCCTGCTTTAAAATTGATTTTTTTTCAGGATTGGGCATTCCCCTCCCTCTTCCACTTGTTTGGGGCTTTGGGACGGCTTTACTGCTAGCGTTTTATCGGTTGTTTGCTGGGTCATGGCTTCACTCACGTTTGTACTTGGATTCGTTGCGCTTATAGAGAAGATCATTCCTTGGGATCCTTGTGCGCTCTGTGTGGTGTGCGCCTCTAGGTGCCATGCTGGCTCCATGCCGCAGGGGCCTATCAGGGCAAAAAAGTGCCTCAATCCTTTGGCTTCCGCCTTAGGAGAGGCACCTCTCACAAGGCACCTCTCACACCCCAGGCTACGAACCCCCTTCCAAGGGGTCTGGGGGTCCAAGATCAACTCGGACCCCTCCCATCAGCACATTTGCGGGGCACTCACATTAGAGCTGTGATGGAGCACACCCGCTTGCAAGTCGCCAAAACCAGAAGTCTCCAAACATGTCTTAAAAATAGATTGTTAGCTTAGTTATAAAAACCTATTAGAACATAAGAACATAAGAGACGCCAATGTTGGATCAGGCCAAAGGCCCATCCAGTCCAACACTCTGTGTCACAAAGTGGCCAGAAATACCAGTGCCATCAGGAGGTCCAGCAGTGGGGCCAGGACATTAGAAGCCCTCCCACTGTTGACCCCCCCCAAGCACCAAGAAGACAGAGCATCACTTGCCCCAGAGCCCCTAGCTATACCTTGTGGCTAATAGCCACTGATGGACCTCTGCTCCATATGCTTATCTAATTCCCTTTTGAAGCCATCCATGCTTGTAGCACCCACCACTTCCTGTGGTATCCTATATTATAAGAGAACATTATTGTTTTAAAAACTCTTTTCTTTAAAACTTATTTATAAATATTTCTCTAAACAAGGGCCTCAGGCACTATTTAGGAAGGTTTCAGACCAAGAACAACATTACAGTATTACATGAATGAAAGTAATAATGGTGCCAAATGTGGTAATTACCTGGTTTGGTATATGAATTCACCTAGTTTTCTATGCTTGTCTTCTGAATTGAGCACCAGAATTTTCCTCAGAATTCTCTATTGGCATGTGCAGTCACCATTCAGCAGACTATGCACCAAAAGCAGGAGCTGAGTTTGTGATATTTTCCACACATAAATTATTGCAATATATTACTCCCTTTATTTGAGCTTGCATGTTCAAAATGAAAGTTGCTCTACAGTCCTCAAACAAGAGCAACTGCAGTAAACAGCACTTGGGTTACTGAGAGAATTACTCAAAAAAACACCTATGGGTTTTTAGTTATTTTATCTAAAACTTGCTTCAAATGGTTCTCTCAATGCAGACTCTGTTTAAGATTTTCTTGTACACGGTATACTCTCTCTCTCTCTCTGCATTCCAGAATAAACTCCTCTACTTTTAAATCTTCTGTATCCTTGAGATGCACTGATGTCGTTTCCCACTGGAAGGGCCCACTTCTTTCTCTTCTCCTCTGTTTGGTACCCATGGTCCTTGGTGGAAATGGAGCTGCCAGTTTTGTTGAGCTCTCTTGAAATATTAGACAACAAAAGCCAGGAATTTCTGACTTGCCTGTAGTCTTTGGGGCAAGACTGAAATGTTTGTAAAATGTATGGTTTGTATAATGTATAATTTACTCAGTGAAAAATGGCAGTTTTTATGAGGTCTAAAGGAGATCAAAGATGTGCTGAGAGGAAATCTAGCCTTCCTCCTTTCATGTAGAAGCTAAATGTGGAGAATTCTGGAGGCAAGAAATAGGAAGCTTGAATTCTCCTTTAATGCTCTCTGGAAAGAAGGGAAATGAAGTACAATGAAAATTAGGTGTAGCTCACATAGCTGGTACAAATGCTTTGCTTGATTTTACTGATGTATGCAATCAGTCATACAAGAGGCTTTTGACTCCGCTCTGTTCTTTTCATTTAATTATTCAGATGACAGGAGCTGCTTCCTACAGTAGCTGGATGAGGGAATGAAATGTGTTCTTTATAAAAAATAATAGAAAGGGCTCTTTTTTTAAAAAAAAATCAAAAGTTGTCAGGGTCTCTGGCTATTTGTCTAATTTAGCTGTTTGTCTTTGATTCTATATGGCAAATGCCAGATTGTAAAAAGGGGGTGGGGAAGCGCTAATTGTATATACTGGGGGCTGTGAAAAATTATAATGGGAGACAATTTGGAAATCCCACCCACTCTTCAAAATCTCACCATCCAAAATTCAATAAGCCCCCAAGGGACTGAGTAGGATGATTTCCCTCAGCCTTTATATCTTTAACTGACCCAACTGCTCTTGACATTCTATCCATCTTTGAGCATCTCCAGGCCTCACCAGGCTCTTTAAAAGAGTCTATTTCAATTAACCTACAAAATCATATTTTCTGCATTCTTGGGGCGAGCCTGAATAGGGAGATCCCTATCTTGTCTGTGGGTGGCACTGTCATGTGGCTGCCATGATTCACACAGGGGGACAACCAGTTGATGCATGTTTGTAATATACATTCACTCATTCATTGCACAAGGCTATGTTGCCAGAGGCACTGCCTTTACTCTCTGGTAGCCCCAATAGCAAGGGCACCCCACTTTCTAACCTGACCCAGAGACCAAAACTCAGGCCAAGGAAGGCACTCCTGGTTCAGAAACCCAGAGCTAGCCACAGCTCTGAAAAAGGTGTCTCCATTTTCAGGTGACAGGCAACCTCAAAACAAGCCTCCAGTCTTCCCCCTCCACCCAGAGAAAGATGCTTATGGAATGACAGTGAATTCTACCAGGTGAAGTATCTACATTTCTAAAGTCTATTCAGAGTCCACCTGGCAAATAGTCCTCTTCTCTCCAATGCCTCACCCAGCCCTTTTGTGTTATCTCATGTCTATGTGTGAAGTCTTTGTCCTTCCTTGCTCCATCCCTCAGGATACCAAGATAAACCAATCAAGCATTCAAATTATTAACGATCCTTCCTGATGCTAATCAGGGACCCATCTTTTGTTTGTATCTGGGAACCTATTCAACTGCCTTGGCCAGGACCATTAGTGGTCAGATAATCCATTCAACTAGCCACCCAGCACCTGGCTTCTATTGTTAAATCCAGACCCTGCCTCTCTGGAAGCTCATTGGTCACATCTAGGCCTTGCCCATCCTGATGCCACACACCTCTTGGACTCATCATTGGTCCAGGAAATCTATTGTTCTCACCTGAGACCAGCCCCCAGGGCCGCCCATTGATCTGCATTGTCTTCCAGTGGGTATATCCCAGCGTACACATGGCCTCAGACTGTGTGTTTTCTGCCATGATGCCAACTGGCAGTCCACCCCCAAAACTCTCTGGGTTTGGAGCCACAACCCTTTCTTCATGGACCTCTGCATATCTGTACAGGTAGTACCACCCCACAACCCCTCTATTAGCTATCAATCACTTCTACTTCCTTAAGTCTGTATTGTGGGCGTGAATGTTTAATTATTGTTTGTGTGCTTGAGAATATTTAGTAAAGAAATCCTTATTTTAGCCACCCAGTCTCTTTGTCTATTCCTGGGTTCTTGGGAATTCTAACTCTGGTATACCCAGGTCTGATCCTATAGTTATGCCAATTGCATATTCATATCATGATTCCCCAATCTTTTATTAAAGAAATAGAGCAATCTGGCTAACAGCTGTTAGAATTATTTGCCATTATTACAGTTACTTGGACACAAAGAGCTAGAGTTCAGAAACACATACTTCAAGGCACAGTATGGGCACATGGGTGTATCAGGGAGAATGAACATGGCAAGCAGGGCAAGGGCTCCCCCACCCTCCAGTTACATCCTCCAGGCTTTCATACTGGTCCTATAATGTATATGACTGTACCCTGGGTACAGATCCTGCGTACAAAACCTATGCATATAGGCTTTATATAAAATGTTGGATCAATGTGCAGGTGTTAGATTCAGGCCCAGTGGGCATGATCCAACTCTCCCTTCCTTTTTTTTTGGTCCCGTCTGCCTGAAATGTTTTCTACACAACGTTTCTGAGCAATTTGCAAGCAGTAAATCAGTGATTCTCTCCCTTATAACAGGAAACTTGAAAGTATACCCTTTAAATGTTAAGGGTTTGAGGCTACCCCAAAAGCTAGAATTTGGCAGACACAGATTTCAGGTACAATTTCAGGTATAAAACTGCACCAGTGGCCTGTTTACCTTTTACCTCAGGTAAACCTGGAGCAGGGCTATGGGTCTGTAAGTAGGGTTGCCAATGGTGGGTTCTGAAATTTCTGGAGTGGAACCTGGGGAAGTTGGGGTTTGTAGGGGGGAGGGCCCTCATTGGGGCATAATGCCATACGTTGCACCCCCCCCCAAAAAAAGCAGACATTGTCTGCAGGAAGACTGATCTCTTTAGTTTGGAGGCCAGGTGTAATTTTGGGAGACCTCCAGGCCCCACCTGGAGGTTAGCAGCCCTAAGTCACAAAGAGCAGGGCACCCAAGAGACAGAATTGGAGAGTGGGGGTTCTGTTGCCTGTTCAGACATGTGGACGTGGGGAGGGGCACTTTGAACAGCAACGAAACAAACCACCTTGGCCTTCAAAATGAATGCTTTTGACTTGGATTAAATGCAGATTCTAGTAAATACAGATCCAGGCGGTTGATAGAGCGACAGAGGCAAAGCTATCTGAACAGCCCATCAGATATTCAGCTGAGCAGATTCCAGGGGGAGAAATATGCATAGAATATGAGAGATTTTTTCCCCCTTGTACAAAACATACAAAAACAAAGAAACTCTGGAAGGAAACAAAAGCAAAGTTCAGCCTTTCAAAAGAGTTTCTTTCTTCCTTCTTTTTATATATTCTTCCTAGATTCTGTTTTCAATAGCAACAGCTATCCAAGCAGTTTTTATCTGAAACATTAGCCTGGCCCAGTAGGTGTCAGATTAGATATACATTACTCCATTATCTCTGCATACTACCGTGCATCAAAGGGTCTGCGGAGATGGGGCTCGCAAGGGAAGGAGAATAAATAAAGGATATCTCTTTTCAGTTTTGGAATAGCGCTTTTACCATTAAGAAAAATCAATAACTGGATTGACTGCATTCAGTGGGGAGTATTATTGTTTCCCATAATGTATCTAATGCATATCATTACCAAAGTAATCACATTATTATCTGCCGCTGCCTTCCTACTTGCTTGGCTAGATATAAACCCAGAGCTATTTGTAAAAGTTCCTGTCCCCCTCCTCCTCCTTCAAAATTGCTGCAAATTGTATTTCTTTCCTGTCTCTTTATTAGCTGCTTGAACTGCACAGAACCTCGCCATTCAAATTAAGTAGATTGCATTGCTACTTCTCTTTTACTCACAATTTTCTACAGCAGAACTCTCATCAATTTAAAATCTGGCCTTCTAATTGTGTTTTTAGCATGTGAAGCAGGCTAGGAACTCCAGGAAGGGGGAGGAGGGAGACTTCGAAGCATATCCCTGTTAAAGGAACCAGGCTTTACACAGCAGCACACCCCATGCTGAACCCTGAGAATGCCCAGGGAGAATGGCATGATGGGGAAGGCTTGTCCAGAATGGCATCACTGAGTAGAGACTATGCAAAAAACAAAAGCCTGATTAGGATCTTTAAAGATGTGAATCATCTACTTTAATATCAGACTTAAAGCTAGCAGAATTAGGATCAAACCACACAAGACATGAAAGGCACAGAATCATCTGCAATTTTTTTTTTAAAGCTCACATGCAGCCCTGGTGTTTGCTTTGAAGATGAGGGAAGGGTCACGGGGTGAGCAGGTGTTTAACCCTTTTGTCCTATAGATTTTCTGTGAAGTAAAAAGGAACCCCCACTGCAATTAGCTCTGGGTGGGAGGAAAGACAGGTTTAAGGTGATTGTGTCTCATCTCATTTGGCCCTGTTTTTCATTGGAGGAAGTAATTGCCTAACCAACACCACCTGCATCTGCAGAGGGCCTGGCCTGCTTGCCAGAGGAAGGGTGTGCAAGCAACATGGTAGCCTCATTCCTCTGCTGTCACACTTCCCTACCTGTCTACTATAAAGCCCTCCTGGCTTGTGGGGGCCCCCAGGCCCCGTGAAGCAATGACTGATGGATGGAAGATGCAAATGTTGTGCACAGAAACACCAACTGGGATGATCCTGTATGGTGTAAACACTGGCAATTGGTTCTGGTTGCACAATGTCCCTCACAAAAGCTCACCATATAAAAGCTGAATCACTGGCTGATTTCGCACTAGAGCTGCCTCGATGTTGTGCTGCCGTTTGCCCCGATACTATTGGTCAATTTTACACCCGAAGCTGCGGGGCTGCATTTTGACTCGTGGCTTCACCCGATTTTTCCCGCAGTTTCGTGATCCTGCAGATTTCCCCTGCGGCTTCGGGTGTGAAATTGACCAATAGTATCGGGGCAAACGGCGGCGCAACATCGAGGCAGCTCTAGTGCAAAATCAGCCTCTGTCTCATCTGACTGCCTCTTCTACTTGCTGCTGTCCAGGAGGCTTCATTTACACATTACAAAGTTCTCATGTTTGTCAGGAACAACACAAAGACTTTATCTCATATGTGCGATGGGCGTTTTGTGCCTGACTGCTTTCTGTTTGCAATCACAGCCTCCCCCTTTCATGTCCTCACACCCGCTATTGGCTCCATTGTAAAAATCATGTTACTTACTTGACTACATATAAAGTTTCACAACGGAATCCCCCCCTCCCCCGTCCGCTAATTATTTTATATACCTCTGCCAGTAAGCTCAAGATGGAGCCCAGGTTTTCCAAAAGGATGATGCCAAATGTTTTATCATCTAAATCTGGTTCAGATTCCAGTTTTCTGCTAATATTAAAATTAACTCTAGATTGACAAGAACTCTTACTCGAGTTTGAATACTATCCATTTTAATTTGGAGATTTTTAAAACCATACAAAATCTACAATAAGCATTCAGAAGGGGCTTAGGATTTGATTTTAACCACATTTGGTGTTACTTGAATCCAGGCAGGCTTGATAACATTAATAACTGAGAAGAAGTATCTAAACCCCACTTAATGCCTGGTAGGGTCGCCATTTGCCCTGTTACACTGGGCGAACTCCCACCACCACCCTCTGTCCACTGTGCTTTCTAATTTTAGTGGAGGGGGAAAAAGGGGGGGACAGTATCAATGCTCTGTCTCCTAGTTTCTATTGTCTGTACCACGGAGATCACATAACTTGCTAAGATCCAAGGGTGCCAGAGTGATAAAGGGCTCTGGGATCTCAGTCATCTTGACCCCCCTTTCTCTCACTTTTCCAACAGTCATACTCCCCCATGAAACTTGAATGCTATTGGCTCATGCCAGATACAAAGGAATTATAATAACAATTCCATCATGTCACAAACTTGCATGGGTCTGCAGCAGAAATTAAATCATCAGGATTCCAGAAAGCTGGACCAGCTTTTGGTAAAGGAGTACTGTGAGCCAGAACTTGTTGTAGGAAAGTTTCAGAGTTAGGAAGTATGTGATAGCCCTTTTCCATTTTCCTTCAAGGATCACTGAGCAGCAGAGAAGATCACAGAGGTCATTTCGGGGGGGGGGAATGTGGGGGAACACAGTTCCCCCGGGTGAGGTGCAGGGGGTGGGGCACATGACAAAGCCCCGCTCCCTGCTTCCGGCCGCCCCGCTTCCGGCCCTCATTCAGCCAGGAGGAGGCAGGAGAAGAGGGAGGGTAAGTTGCTTCCTCCCCGCCTCTCCCCACCCCTGCCTGCCTGGGGCCAGGGAGGGCCTTGGCGGGGGTTCCTCACACTCCCCCTGGCCTTGCAGGTCCACCGCCGGGCCCCTGATGTCAGGGGGTGTGGCATATGCTAATGAGTTATGCTAATGAGTTCCCCTAGCTCTTTTTCTATGAAATGACCCCTGGAAGATCACATCTAAGGTCAGATGAAGGAGAGAAAATGGTTTCCCCCCCTAGCAGTGGCTTCCTTGGAACTGTATCCCATGCTAAGTGAAAGCAAAATATTAACCCAAAGGAGTAAAGATGTAGAGTGTGGTCTTTTCCCCTTTGGTGTGATAAGATTGCAGTCCTTGCAAGTTAAAAAATCACCCTCACCCTCCTCATAGTGCCCATTTTCTCTCAAGCCAAGCATATACTCACATGGATAATTTGTTCAGTTTAACACAAGCAGGTTTTTAAAAGTGTATTTGCGTCTGTGCAGTTGGCAATAGACTTCATCATATAGGCAATCAGCCATCAGATGCTGCTGAAATATATTCAGAATTTACCAAATTGGGATTTATAGGCTCCACAGTTTTCTAATTTTTTTTTATTTCGAGGGGTCACAGAAACTACACTTCCCATCAACCCCAGCTAGGTAAGACTGGGAAGGGTGATTTACAGGAAATATTAGATCTGAGTCCATTAGCATCTTGGAGACCAGAGTTTCAGGGTAGAAGCTTTTGAGAGTTAAAGCTCCCTTCGTCAGACATGAGTAGAATAGAATTGGAGATCTGAGTCCTTTTATCCTAGTCAGAAGGTGGGTGGGGTGTTGTAAAGAATGCTTGTAAAGGACACAAAGATACAATGCATATTGTAATCAGTTTGATTAGAGCAGAGGGCAAATGCTTGGGGGCAGAAAATTAGCATCTGTAAGTAAGATAAGAACCCTATGCCCCTCTTCAGCTCTGGGGGAGTCCATTATTCTGAACTTCGGAATTAACTTGAGTTCAGCAATCTTGTGCTGTAATTTTCCCTTAAAATGTCTTTGTTTGAAGACTGCCACTCTTAGGGCAGAAATGGAATGACCTGGAAGATTAAAATGTTATCCCACTGGTGTTGCATTTTGGGAGTAAGGGACACTGACAAGGAAATGGCAATACCTGTGTGTGACTGTGTCCTCATGTGTGTGTCCTCCATGGGTTCAAATCTCATCAAACACTCACAAATGTCTGTTTAGTATTTTCAAGTGTTCAGTAAAATGTGGGTAACAAGTAGGGACGTGTGAAAAAAGGCAAACAGGCTCAAGTCAAGCATGATAGTTGTCAAGGGCAAACCCATGGTGATACTACCCTTTCTCCGTGTCTGCTCTGCTTCCCTACTTTCCCCCTCCCAAAATTCAAATATTTTGATAACATTCTGAACGATAAGACATTTATATTGTGTTTAGCATTTAGAGTGTTGTGTCACCCCAGGAGACTCCATCTTTGCTAGTTGCCACGAGTCTCTTGGGAGAGGACAGCATGAGCTGCTCCCAGGGGAACATTCTCACTCTCATGCTTGTTAGCAGCGCTTATCTTTTAAAAATTATTAGAATTAATAATAAGATAAAATGCTCTACAGTAAAAATCAAAATATTGTTTACAACATGTGTCTAAACTACGCATATTGATTAAACAACTAAAAAAATATTGTTATATAACAATTGTGTCCAAACTTGATGACTATTCTTCTTTTATCGAATGCTATTCCAAAAAGGAAAACCATATTGAAATAAATTTTGACTGATATTCCTCATTAATTTTTTGTACCAAGGATTCTGATATTTTATCTAATATACAAAGTTCACACATCTTAGAAATCCAGTCATCAATCAATATTAGATTAGTACTCTTCCTGATTTAGCTATAGTTAATCTGGCTGCTACACATAGGCTGCGGTCACAAATACTAAATAATCCAGTTTCAGTACACTCTCAATGCACTTTCCAACTGGATTTTACTATGTGAACTGGCAAAATCCAGTTGGAAAGTGCATTGAAAGTGGGTTGAAAGGGGATTATTAAGTGTGTGTGACCAAAGCCATAGTTTTTCCAAAAGAGTGTTATTTATTTTAGAAGTTGGTCCCCTCCACAAATTAAGTACCAATATGCACAGATTTAAGGATATTTTATAGTTAGTTATTTTGTAAATAATAGATATAATGTCTTTCCAAAACAGTTGTACTTTTTACATGACCACCAAGTATGCCAGTATGTACCTTTTTCCTCCCATCTCTACCAACATATAGGGGATGTATTTTTTGTCATATAATGCATTTTAAGAGGTGTTAGATACCGTCTAGATATTACCTTAAATAGTTGAGTTCTTCAGTATGTACCTTTTTCCTCCCATCTCTGCCAACATATAGGGGATGTATTTTTTTCATATAATGCATTTTTAGAGGTGTTAGATACCATCTAGATATTACCTTAAATAGTTGAGTTCTTCCTAATATGTTTTTAGTTTAAAATGTTTCGGTGGTCTTTTTGTCATTCTTATGAAGTGATTAAATCAATACAATCTTTATTCCAATAGGACACATAAGCAGTGCTTATCTTCAAGGCCTGAGTTGCTTCTTCCCCCACTGGAAGCCAGGTGCAGGATGGCTTGGCTCATCTAAGTGTTTGGGATAGCTTAATTAACCATTCTTTGGGCTTGCAGCCAGAATTTAGGGTATAAGACACTCTAGTCCTAGTTATGCTCTTGGTCTCAAGGGTTTGGCTAAGCTCCTTTGAGCATGTGTGTGTGGCTCGAGAACAGCTGATTGGAGCTCAGCCCTGCATCTGCTTTGATAATGGTGATGTGTTATTAAAGCTGTCCTTGTAAGTAAACCTGTATCTCTTGCGTCAGTTCTTTGAAAACTTCTACGAACTTATGGAGCCCCTGGCCAGGGTCTGTAACAAAAAGTATTTCATATCTTTTATCCTCAGGAATCTTGATCCAAACCCTATAAAATAGATCATTATTATCTCTATGCTGATTATTTGTATTATCTCTATATTGATGCTGGGTGACAAAGATTGAAAGAACAATGGCAAAGGTCTATTTATCAAACTTACCGTAGAAACAAATCAGGAATTTCTTGGTTCATAGGTCAGTTACTTAAACCCCCCCCCCCACTAGTTCCCAGTAGTGCCAAAATAAGAAGCATCTTAAATTAAATAACTTTGCAGACTAGAAAAGTGTTTGGATTTACTTAGCTCTGCATTGGGATTGATAGAATCTATGGAGTCCCAGATGTAAAATAAGGAATATGGTGTGCCACCCAGGGAAATCTGAGTGAGATTTACAACCCAAGCTGTATTTACTTGGAATGAAGTCACATCTGTTTGATTTGAAACAAATAACTTTCTCTGCCTCTAGTAATATGCACAGCCCTGAAATAATTCAGAAGATAATCAGAAAAAGGCCCTTCGTTTGCTTGAGGCGGAAGACAAAACATTTCAAGGGTAAGGAAGATGTCAGAGATGCCCATGATGTTCAAAAGAACTCACAAGACTCATGCAAGCTCTCGACTGGGTAATATGATGATGATGTCTTGGTAAAAAGCCAAGTGTTGGGTTGGCCACGTCAGTAAGATGGCAACTGGGATTTTCTTTAATAATGTGAGTCCTTGGAAGTACAGAAAGCATTTAGAGTGTGCCAAGCACTGAGTGATGTGATCAAGCCAGAATCATCTCCATTTGATGGGAAATGATGAACATATTCTCCTGGCACAGCTTCCCTGATTTGGCTCATGAGGTTCAGCTAGCCCTTTTGGCACAAGGTTTGTTCCAGATCTCAGCATTAGGTAATTCTGCCCCCCTTCTCCTTATGCTGAACAAGTCATTAATAATGGAAAACTGAAAGAGCATCGTCTGAGATGGACATCATTGTAACTAACAGTTCTCTGTACACTGTGAAGCAGTCCGAGAAAAGCCTGCTTTTGCAAAGGCAGTAGCCCCGCAGCTTTTATGGATTATTTGAACTTTGGCAAACAAGGCCCTTTAGGCTTGGCTGCAAAGGCTCCCTTGTAATTGCTAACGTTTGTCCATTTTGCATTGAGAAGAATAAGCAAGACTGAAGGCTGCCAATAAATTTGTGTATTTGACTCAGTTCTTTGAAAGGTGAATTGCAGAAGGAGATGGGAATTGAGTGAAGGGCAGAAATATACCTTGAATGACCCTGGTAGCTGGATTGTGGGGGTAAAGAAGAGGGGTCTGGGGAAACCATCAGTGTAAGGGTACACTGGAAAGACATTTTGAAAAGGAGCCTGCAAAATGTTTGTTGCTACATTGGCTAAACTATGCTTTTGAGAACACTGAATAACAAGGGCTTAATTTAGACATCTATAAAATAAACCATATATTGGAATCACAAGACTTGGTCATTCACAGTGCAATTCTGTACAGGCTCATGCAGAATCCTGCAGGACTTTCTCCCAGGAAACCGTTCTTAGGATTGCCCCGTCAGAACACTGTCAGAACTCCAAATTCCAGGGAGAAACTCCAGTGAGAAGCTTGGAAGTCAAACCTTGTCAGTCCCACTTGTTAAGTCGTCACTTAACAAAGTAGTCAGAGAGTGATTCAGCAAAGATTCAGCTTTATTCAGCAACTCAAACACAACTCCAACACGGATCAACATCTGATAGCCAGAACAGCTTTTACATTGCAGCTGTCCTGCTTTTAAACTCTCCCGGCTAATGTAGCCACACCTACTGTACAATTACCAACCGATAAGGTTGTATGCATAAGGACCAATCACGGATGTTCCCGCTCAGGGAGCTTGCTGACAAGTGATTGGTTGGTTCTTCCTGGACTAGCAATGTGATTGGATGGATTTGGATCCTAGCCCAGGACGAAGCTTTACATGGCAATTCAATTATGTTGTTCACATACAGTTATGCATTCAATTGCAGCTTTTGAATACATTATACCACTGATTTCAGAAGCAGAGCATTAAACACACATAATCAGATTATGGTCAGTATCTGTACAGAGTCAGACTGGGTAGGAGATGATGGCCAACTGCATCAAAGGGTCTTTTCATAAAGTAGTAACATTATCTTGAACATAAAGTTTAAGGGAGAACAAACAGGAAAATCCTGAATAACATGGAGGGAATGTATCCATTCACTTTAGAAAAATGAGGAATAAAGAGCAAGCGTGAATAGTTGTTGAAAGCCTGAATTCCACATTGAGGTACCCAGCACAATAACACTTGATCCTGCCCTGGGGACGGGGTCCTTTAACAACCAAGGCTGTATGAGAAAGAAACTATGTTCTAGGTTAAGGTCCCAAAGGCCATTCAAATCACAGGCCCCGGTCACACGGGCCGGAAAATGCGGGGGGGGAGGCGTGGCTAATTGCCCCTGAGGAAAATAACGCGCGGCAGTCCAATCAGAAGTCCTTTGGAGGTCCCGTGGGTAGGTGTCAGGTGCAGATCAGATGGCTAGTACGCAGCACGGCAAAGAAGCAGCATGGTGCGTTCAAACCAGCACTCACACCGCGCGGCTCCTGTGACAAACACCGCTTCCTGTTTGTGCGCATGCTCTGTTGGGTGCTTGTGCGCATCCTGTGGAGACTTGGGGAAAAAAACCTTCTTTGCGATGGGACATGGGCAAGCGCCAGATGCCACGGAAGTCCACCGGAAACGCGGTCAGATGCCCGCCCTTGCCCTGCGGTTTCCGGAAACTAGTACCTCGTAGGTACTACTTTTTAACTCTGCACCTTTGGCGGGGAGCCATGGGTTTGCCACAGGAGCACTGCACTTCCCAGGTGTTGAGGTGAAATCGCGCCCAGAAAATCTGCAGGACTCCCGTGCCTCTCCCGCGGCAACTTTGCCATGTGACCGGGGCCACTGTACAGCTTCTAAAAGACAAACTATTTCAATGTAGGAGCAAAGCTAATGAAAAATTATTTCCCAAAAATGTACAGAATCCTTTTTCTAGGATTTTTATTGGTATCCTTAAAAATTAAGATGAGCTGTGGCTGGGACTCACCCTGATGCCACCTTTGCAGGCTCCAGGGATGGGAGGGGGGGAGCTGAGAAACAGAGGTTTGCTGCCAACAGCATGACCAGGCAAGGGACAGAGTCCCACATTGGCTGGAGGATGGCCTCGGCATGTAAGGCCAGCATTATGCAGGGCAGGGCTGCAGGTAGTCCCGGGGCTTTGCCAGCCCACTCCCTCTTCTATTTAAATCCCTGCTGCCACAACTTCTTCCCAATTTTTTGTTTGCAGCTTGGATTGGAGCACAGACCCCTCCCCCTTTGGCAGGCACATTCACCACGTGGTCAGCTGGCTGGGACATTCAGGACTTGCTGATCTTCTAGGTGGCCATCACCTGGGGCTCTGGTAGCCAGGCTTTCACCCCCTTATTGCAGCAAGTCCTAGTTTTTTGTCCGAGCTGGGCCATGGTTTTCAAAAGCCTTGAGACAGCTGTGAAGTAGCGACCAGTGTTACCACCAATAGCCTGCCTTGTTTGGGGAAATTAACTATGCGGCAGGATAGGCCAGAGGGGTACAGGAATCACACACCACTTGTATATTGAGGTCCAGCACAGTCGGAAAACTCCCCACATGTTCCCCAGAAAGCACTAAGATCGGTGTTGAGGTGAAATCGCGCCCAGAAAATCTGCAGGACTCCCGTGCCTCTCCCGCGGCAACTTTGCCATGTGACCGGGGCCACTGTACAGCTTCTAAAAGACAAACTATTTCAATGTAGGAGCAAAGCTAATGAAAAATTATTTCCCAAAAATGTACAGAATCCTTTTTCTAGGATTTTTATTGGTATCCTTAAAAATTAAGATGAGCTGTGGCTGGGACTCACCCTGATGCCACCTTTGCAGGCTCCAGGGATGGGAGGGGGGGAGCTGAGAAACAGAGGTTTGCTGCCAACAGCATGACCAGGCAAGGGACAGGGTCCTACATTGGCTGGAGGATGGCCTCGGCATGTAAGGCCGGCATTATGCAGGGCAGGGCTGCAGGTAGTCCTGGGGCTTTGCCAGCCCACTCTTTCTTCTATTTAAATCCCTGCTGCCGCGACTTCTTCCCAATTTTTTGTTTGCAGCTTGGATTGGAGCACAGACCCCTCCCCCTTTGGCAGGCACATTCACCACGTGGTCAGCTGGCATTCAGGACTTGCTGATCTTCCAGGTGGCCATCAGCTGGGGCTCTGGTAGCCAGGCTTTCACCCCCTTATTGCAGCAAGTCCTAGTTTTTTGTCCGAGCTGGGCCATGATTTTCAAAAGCCTTGAGACAGCTGTGAAGTAGTGACCAGTGTTACCACCAATGGCCTGCCTTGTTTAGGGAAATTAGCTATGCGGCAGGATAGGCCAGAGGGGTACAGGAATAGCACACCACTTGTATACTGAGGTTAGGGTTGCCAAGTCTGATTTTCGCCGCAGCGGGGGACGCCCGGCTGGGGGCGGGGCCAGCCGAGAGTTTTCCCTCGGATGACCATGGCCCTGCCCCCAGCGTGCCCGGTGTGGTCGTGTCACTTCCGGGTGAAGTGCATGTCGGGGTGGGATTCCCCCCAGGGCCCGATCTGCCGGCGGCAGGGAATGGGCCTCTGGGGCAGGGGTTTCCCCGCCCCCCGGGGGGACTTGGCAAGCCTAACTGAGGTCCAGCAAAGTCAGAAAACTCCCCACATGTTCCCCAGAAAGCACTAAGATCGGGGTCCCAAAATTGTCTGGCCCTCCCAAGGCCTAAAGAAGCCAGGCTAGCAGTGATGAGGGCCAGGGCCTTTTCTGTGGCAGCCCCTTACTGGTGGAATGAGCTCCTGGATGACATCAGGGCCCTGTGGGACCTCTTACAGTTCTTCAGGGCCTGTAAAATGGAGCTCTTCCACCAGGCCTTTGTTTAGGGGCCACCTCTTAACATCGAGGCCCTGCCCCCCCTACCATCAGTACGAACTCAAAACCTTATAGCTTGGCAAGAACTCAGACTGGGGTAGTAATCTGACTATCTAGATGCTGAGACAACGCCGCCACCATTTATCAGTATTATGTTTACTAGCACTTGTTTGCACATGGTTTGGTTTTAACTTGATTACTGTTTTAAAGTTTTTTTGATGTTTTAATGTATTTATATTTACATATATTTTGTAAGCCGCCCTGAGCCTGCTTGGCAGGGAGGGCGAGATATAAACCAAACAATAAATAAATTAAAAAAATAAATATATGGAGACAGGAATGAGAGGTATTTCCTGACATGTAGGTGAAACAGGAGATGGGGATGGAAACATGCAACATACTTCATTCATGACAATAGCACAGACCAGAGGCTCTTTGTCCCTGCCTGCCTATACATTTGAGAGACAAAAGACTAGCCATTGGGTCAGTAGAAGATGCCTGAGGCAACGGCAGAGACTTGCCCATTCTAGTCCTTTTTGGACTGACCTGACAGGATAGAAGGGGTGGGGGTTGCTTACATGGAAGTTGTTTGAAAGTGCAGCCAGCCTGAAGAGTCTTCACTTGTCCTGAGTTTTCTCAGCCAAGATGTGGTTCTCCTAGGCTCCCAGCAAAATCCACTGTTTAAGCCAAGCCTGGCTTCATGAGGGCACTGCTGGTGGAGGTTCAGAGGTCGTTTTGGGGTGTCTCTCTCTCAGGAATAGGGCTGCCAAGTGGAAGCGGATGGCGGGTAAACCCCCGCTTTGGAGGCCCGATTTTCGCCGCCATAGAATTGGGCCCCGGGGGAACTCTGCCCCCCGAAGCGCAGCGTGGCTGTGTCACCGGAGGTGATGCAACCACGTCGATCACATTGGGGTTGTGGCCCCGATCATCGGAGGGAAAACTCTATGGTTTTCCCTCCGATGATTGGGGCCACGCCCTCAATGTGTCGACGTCGCACGTCACTTCTGGTGACGTGCTGGCGGCGCACTTCTTGCGTGCGCGCACACATCCACCGACAGATCCCGGAGCCCAGCGAGGCTCCCCTGCCGCCAAGGTAAATAGACTTGGCAACCCTACTCAGGAAAGACCACCCCAGGTTCAGGGCTGAGGAGGCTGGCTACACCAGTGGTGATGGACCAGCATGACAACATGGATCTTGAGATCCAGGGGCCCAACATCAGCTGGGGTCCTATGGTACTACTGCAGTTGGGGTCTTTCGGGCCAGGTAGCCTACCAGGCAGAAAGAAGGCTTCAGCAGCCAGCATAGGGTGCAAGCAGGTCACTGTGGTCTGGGGGGTAGCAGACACTGAGCCTTTTGTGCTCCACCAGGCTGGTGCTTTGGCTCTGAGCAGTCTCTTTTCATCCCCTTCATGGGTCCCCCCCACCACCATGAGGCATTCCCCATAGCAAGGTTGCACATTTAGGATCACTTGAATTAGCTGCAGGTGCTCCTGGATCAGATTAGTGAATTGTTTGTAGGCTTCCAAGCCTGGTTTGGTCATTTCATGGCACGCGGCTTTGGGTTGAGTGCTCTTGCAGGGAATCAATTTGATAAGCCACAGCTGGTAGCTTGGCATGTAGCAGAGGCTTATTAGGGAGGTCAGGTGGCTGGTTTGTTCCTTGTATAGGCATTGTTATACACGGTTTATTTTCATTCTTTTGTTCATTTTAGAAATTGAATAGATAATTGCATAAATAAGTGGAAAATAATAGCAAATAGGTCAATTTGTTGGTAGCCTTTTATGTACATATACAATTTTATTAGGAATTGATTGGCTTCAGCACTGAGGTGCAAATAAACAGGTGCATACAGCCCCATGGGGCTTTGGAGGGCTGCCAGCCAATCTCTTACTGTGTGGGGGGACAAGTAAGTGGGTGTCAAGGTAGCTATGCCTCCCAAGAAGGTAGCAGTGAGGAGCAAACAGGCACCCAAGCCCATGTCTCAGTCCTTAATGTGGGGCTCAGCCCCCAGCAGGGCTGCCCAGTCACAATCTGCTGACTGCCCTGCTCCTGGTAGTGCCCCCTTGGTGACATAT
>NW_015165881.1:265932-289259 GCF_001447785.1 Gekko japonicus
TGGCACCCAGCAGCTCCCTGCCTAGGCACTCCCTCTTACAGGGGATTGCTGAGGCCATTGCACAGCTCTCAGAATGGTTTGACCAGCGGGGTAACCCCACAATGCCAGCAGAGGCACATGCAGCCCCTCATCCTTGAGGCAGGAGATGACAGCACCCACCAGCTGACAGCGATGAGTCCAGTGCCTCAAGGGAACACACACCTCTGAGGCCTTCCCCCACCAGGAAGGGTCACTCCAAATGTCATAAGTCCCAGAGAACCACCAGGGTGCATGGCACATCAAGCAGTGACAGCTCATCAGGTGAGTCTTCCTCTGACGAGCATTCTGCCCCCACATTGGGTAACTACTGGTCAACTGGGGCATATATCCTAGGCTTACCAACATGGGCTCTTAGGCAACAGGGGGTGGAACAGTCAGGGCCAGGTGCTGTTTGGGGGACAGATCAGCCCCACAGGCCATGAGCACTGCCCAGATATGGTGATTATTTACTGGGCATACACCTTGCCTGTAAGGTCCAGGAGTGGATCTAAAACAGATACTGTGTTGACATTTTCACTCTCCTTAGGTCAGTGGGTTAGCCCTGTTAGCCGAATTGCTTTATTTACAGCAATTGGCAATTTATAAATGGGTCCTTGCCAACTATACCAAGGTCCTGTTCCCACCAAGGGTTACCAGAGAAGGATTTGAGGCTGTCATTGTTAAAATAAATGTCTTTTACTTAAAGAATATAAATCTCATACAAACAATACTGATGCACTTACACATTCAATCAAGTTCCTTAGAAATACAGTATTAAAATTAGCACAGTTGCATTAGCAGGTGGGGGTGATGATGGGCTATACTTATCTGTTTTTGCAGCTTTGGTTGTTCCAATGAAGAATGGATGGGAAGAAATGTAAACTAGGGAATTCACACATGACCAGAACCAGCCAGAACGTGTGGGTCTCTTGACTGCAGATCAAGTGATCAAAGTAGAGGCCAGGGTTTGGGGATAGCAAGTGGGACTCAAGAGGAGTAAAAAGCAGACAGGAGTTGTTGCGGGGGTTGCAAGCTAGGAAGGGCCAGGTGAATGGTCCTTACCTTTTATACTGGGTCCATTAGGTGGGAGGTAACTTTTCCAACCTGTAGACCCACCTACCTGTGAGTCCGTCCCAAAAACAATCCTATTGGTTGCCTATAGGAGTGGGAGGCTACCTATAAGGAGTGGCCAATAT
Source organism: Gekko japonicus (assembly GCF_001447785.1). NCBI lineage: Eukaryota > Metazoa > Chordata > Lepidosauria > Squamata > Gekkonidae > Gekko > Gekko japonicus. Next base: position 267,147 of record NW_015165881.1, read on the forward strand.
TGAAATCTAATACTTTACTCAAAGGAGGGCATCTGGGCAGGTGTGAAAACCTTGGCGTCAGGATGATCCATTGTAGTGTAGATGAAGCTGGCCATTCTCATTGTGAACCAAATGTCCATTTGGCAGGAAATACCAATGCAGGAACAAAGCAGTGATGTGTCCTATGTGACCACAAATGATTCTGCAATGGGGGATGTCTCTGCTCAAGTTGTTGTTTCTTACTGCTCACAATAATGGAGGTGTGTGCTTCTTCACCAGGCTGGTAACTGTGTAACTGAAACCTTATTCACACGTGTAAGGCTTGTGCAGGCACCTTCTATGTGTTACATTACAACAGGTGATTTAAAGTATACAGTTCTTTGAGCCTGTGTGTGTGTGTGTGCACAGTCCATTGTGTGTAGCAATAAATATCAAGTTCATTCTCTAACAGCCCCACCCTGGCAAAAAAGGTAGTGAAAATATCTAGGTGAAATGCACATTTCAAAATTGGTTATCGGTGTACATGGTGTTTATGAATACAAAATCAAATTCAATTTTGGGCTGTATCAACAGAAGTATAGTGTCCAGATCACACAAAGTGATAGTATCACTTTACTCTGCTCTGGTTAGACCTCACCTAGAGTATTATGTTCAGTTTTGGGAACCACAATTTAAGAAGGATATAGACAAGCTGGAACATGACCAGAGGAGGGCAATGAAGATGGTGTGGAGTCTGGAGACCAAGTGCTATGAGGAAAGGCTGAAGGAGCTGGGAATATTTAGCCTGGTGAGGAGATGATTGAGAGGTGATATGATAACCTTCTTCAAGTACATGAAGGGTTGTCATATGCAGGAGGTATAGAGTTGTTTTTTGTTGCCCCAGAAGGCCGGACAAGAACCAATGGGTTGAAATTAAATCAGAAGAGTTTTCGGCTAAACATTAGGAAGAATTTCCTGACAGGTAGAGCAGTTCCTCAGTGGAATAGGCTTCCTTTGGAGGTTTTCAAACAGAGACTAGATGGCCATCTGACAGCAATGTTGATTCTGTGAACTTAGGCAGATCATGAGAGGGAGGGCAGGAAGGGTTGCATCAGTGTTTAGTTCCTGTGGCCCTTTCTTATATGCCCAGGGAAAAGTTGATTGCCACTTGGGGTCAGGAAGCAATTTTTCTCCAGGCCATTTTGGCTGGAGATCTTGGAGGTTTTTTTGCCATCTTCTGGGTGTGGAACAGCAATCACTGGGTGTGTGTGTGTGGGGGTGTTTGTGAATTTCCTGGATTGTGCAGGGGTTTGGAGTAGATGACCCTGGAGGTCCCTTCCAACTCTATGATTCTATGACAGTGCAGTCTGTACATCCTGAGCGTGGGTGACCCTTATCTATCCAACTAGTGAATGTCCTTTGGGCTCAGGCCTAGTCCAAGGAAACTCCTGCCATAGAATATAAGGCCTTTAGAAGGAGCACTTCCCATAATGAACTAACTATGTGAGATTTCTTGGATGATAAACTATGGCTGCCCACGTACTAGACCCACATACTAGGCCATACTAGGGCCAAGCCAGGGCCAGTTTACAGTGGGATGCAGTCTGGCAGGTATGTTGGGAGTACAACCAGGAAAAGTGTCAATGAGGCATGTGCAAATTTGAGCATATCTGCTACACACGTCTTGGCCTGCAATCTCGGTTATATTGCCCATGTGGGGAGCCTTCACAACAGCCCTTTCACAGCACCCAGTCCTCCAGATCTGGTAGCAGAAAGGAGAGGGGATTGGGGGCCACTGCTGCCTCAACTTCAGGAGCTACTAAATAATTCCCCTGGTTCAGCCTTGTTTGATATGCATTTAGCATTCTAACAGAGTCTGGGAACCTTTTAGCAACAGGCTGTTCAAATGGAGTTCTGTTGAGTGTCAGTTAAGAAATGATAGTTGGCAACTGACAGTTGAAAAAGAGACAGTTTAACACTGATTGTGGACTGGGAAAGAGCCTGAAGGAGTGAGAGGATCATGGGAGATCCCCATTCAAGCTGAAAAGGGACAGAGCTTCTAGTTAAGAGAACTAACCCTTGCCCAGTTGAAAGGGAAACAGATCTACAATGAGGAGTGATCCCTGGTCTGTGTATAGAGGATTTTGGGAACTTGGTTGTTCATTCCTGCCTTCTAAACATCAGGGAAACTCAGAAACCTATGCTTGTGAATTAAAGCAAAAACTCTCTTCAAAGTTTCAAAGACCTTGTGGAAGAGCAAAAACACTTGTTGGCAACATATTATCTGGATGTAGTATGATGACAAAGTTATCTCAGTTTCTATTATTAGTTCACCTCATGGATCCTACCCCTGATTCCACCTGACCTTTCTCCCTCCAAGTTAAATAAAATATTCTGTTTATCTTTGAACTTTCATGAGCCTTTCAAGAGTAGAATATTATATTAGCGGGTGATTTTGTCTCTTCCTTCAACTGGGCCAGCAGTGAATGTGAATAATGTGAAAGGGTGGGACAGCTATAGACCCACTAATAGGAAGAAAACAGATATAGCATACAACAAAAAGTTATGGGTGCCCAAGCCCAACATGCTTCTACTGCAATGCAGCTATGTGTATTTTAGCTAGGTAGCATCAGAGAGCAGAAGGATTTTTGAGAAGAATCACCTTTTTGTTTTTCCACTTTTCCACACTAACCTAAAGATAATTATTATCATAGTTGATGAATATAACAAATGACCAAAAGGACCATGTGTGTTTCCAGAAGCAAATATATATATAAAATTGAAGCCAGGTGTTCCTTTCTTATATGCTGTGCAGTTGCTGAAAATTTATAGAGCATGCCATGGATAACTTCTCATGGTGACTGCATATGCATAATAAAATCTTCAATGGTATTATAAGCTGGTATAGAATTTCCAAATCTCTGTCTGGATGTGTGTGGCATCAACCAAGAGATGCAATAAAGTGGTTTCTGGATGTCTGTTTTTTATCATAGAATTATTGACCACTGAGGAAAGCCCTAGAGGCTGAAAAGGTTAAATAGGTTAGGGCTCATTAGTTTGGAAAAATTATGACTGAGGGGTGACGTAGAAGAAGAGGAGGAGGAGGAAGAGGAGATTGGATTTATACCCTGCCCTTCACTCAGAGTCTCAGAGCGTCTTACAATCTCATTTCCCTTCCCCTCCCCACAACAGACACCCTGTGTGGTAGGTGGGGCTGAGAGAGCTCTTTCAAGGACTGCTTTTGTGAAAACAGCTCTGAGAGAACTTGTGGTTGACCCAAGGTCATACCAGTAGCTGCATGTGGAGGAGTGGGGGATCAAACCCGGTTCTCCTAGATTAGAGTCTGCACTGTTAACCACTACACCAAACTAGAGGTTAACAAAATTATGCATGGGATAAAGAAGGTAAAGAAAGTACTTTTATCCCTTTTTCACAATAAAAGAACTAATGGGTACTCAATGAAATTGGTGAGCAGTAGGTTTAGAACAGATAAAAGGAAGTACTTCTCCACCCAAAGAGTAATTAACACATGGAATTCACTGCCACAAGAAGTGGTGGCGGCTACAAGCACAGACAGCTTCAAGAAGGGATTGGATAAACATATGGTGCACAGGTCCATCAGTGGCTATTAGCTACAAGGTATCGATGGAACACTATGTCTAGGGCAGTGGTGCTCTGTATTTTTGATGCTTGGGGGGCAATAATGGGAATGCTTCTGGAGTTCTGGCCCGACTGGTGGACCTCCTAATGACTCCGGGCTTTTAGCCCTCTAGCATAGAGTGTTGGAATGGATGGGTCATTGGCTTTATCCAGCACAGCTTCTGTTATGTTCTTATCCTTTGGCTGGGGAGGGGGTGCCAGGGTGCCTGCGTCCTGCATTCTGTAGACTCCCTTATGTGGTCATGGGGTGGAGCCCATTCAATGGCATGCTCAGCTTGGGGGCTGTCAGTGGGGCTCTCACCACCAGATGGCCAGGGAACCAGGCAGAGGCAGGCACCTGCATAGCTCCTGGGATTTGCCACTCCTTGGCTGCACCCCCAGCAGGTGGACTGGAATGTGAGGGTTATCGGGCAGCAGGTGAGTTGCCCAATTCTGGATCCATCCCCATGCTGTGCCAGTACTAAATAAAGCTGTGACCTCTTTGTTTTTTTAAAAAATGTTGGTTTTGTGTGTCATTTGGATGTCATTTCTTGCCAATGTTTGTTTCTCCAAAAATGTGTTGGTTTTATTTTCACCAGCATTCCCCTGGGATCACAATTGAGATAGTCCACACTAAAATATTAAAGCTTTGTGCCAATATCTTAAAACTAAACCTGCTTCATATATAACTAAGGAACAGTTTTGGGAAACTATTAACCTTCATACTTGAATAGAACAAAGTTTGAGTTCAGTGGCACCTTTAAGACCAACAAAGTTTTATTCTAGGTGTAAGCATTCATGTACACTCAAGTGTGCATACACATGAAAGCTTATACCCAGAATAAAATTCTGTTAGGCTTAAAGGTGCCACTGGACTCAAACATTGTTCTGCTGCTTCAGACCAACATGGCTACCCACCTGAATCTATCTTCATATTTGAATGTTATTAAAAATGGGACACAATAAAGGTGGCAGCTGTTTTGCATTAAGGTAGTTTGCCGGTGGCTGACAATAATACACAGTTTTTAAAAGGACACATCATAGGATGAACTATATATGTACATATACATTCTGGTTTCATAACATTAAGTTTGTGAGCACTTAGAAACAGGCTTCCATGCACATGAGGAATCATGCATGGAAATGGACACCGTTTCTATGGTTCTCTAACCAGTAAGAGTTGCCTATAGTTAAGTAAATCTGCTGATCCCAACCAAACATAAAAAGAAAACATTCTTAATGATAGTGCCAATCAGCTGTTCATGAAGGAGATTGGATGGATTAGATTTAGTACCAGTCGCTACATTTACTGCCAAACTGAGAATTAGCTCTATTGCTGAGTTACTGATGGGGATCATGTTCTATCCCAGTATATTCTATGCCCATGCATTTAGGATCACAGCCACAGAATACACTAAACCATGGATATAAATTATGGTTACTTGGAAAAGAAATGTGTTGAATGTTGGCTCTTTCACAATGAATACAGTATTTCCCAAACATCCCATGCTAAATAGTTTTCTCGACTTCAGATCAGCATGGAAAATGCCTCCTAATTGTTTTCTTTTTTCCCCTGTTGACAGAAGATGCTAAGCACGGTTGTACTGTAATTGTGAGGCACGCATCTGCTAATGTTATAACTACATATTTGTTGCTTTAAAAGGTACAACTTTGTCCTCAAGGGATTAATTAACATGCCACTTAACTAAAAGAGAGCGAGCCCTTGCGTGAAGCAGCACCCTCTTCCTGTGTAATCAAACAAAAATAAGCTGTAGCATCTTGTTTGGTAGCACTTTGCTTTAATTCAGTGATGCCAACTGTGTACATGGCAGGAAGAAAACCCCACTTTTTCACTTGCTCAGGAGGTTTCCATAATAAACGGATCCATTAAAGGGATGAAGGGGGAAAAGCACACATTTTTTGCCAACAGGATGTGATGACAAACGGCCTTCCTTTTATGAGCACTTCATGGAGCATTCTCTGTGTGTGTGTCTGGGGGGGCAAACTGGGCAACTGCCCAAATCTCCACACTATAAGGGACCCCAAAATCTTGATGTTTCTTAATGGGTCAATACTTTATTATAATAGTGACCACCAATTAACAAGTTAGGGACTTTAATAACCACTCAAGTTTTTAGGCCTTAATTCTTTTTCTGTTCATAAAAGGTAGTAGAGTCAAATGAATTTTTCTTGCTTCCCTTTATATCTTTAAAGGACCCCAATTACACTTTTTCAGAGTCCCCTCCCTATCCCTAGGGACTCTTCTGTCTCTCTGTGTGTGTATAGATTCACAACATGATGGGCTCACATAACAAATATTTATAAGTTTCTCTCTAAGAGAAAATGTGCAAAATGACATACAGTTCAGAAATCAGACAGAATAAAATGATATCTCATTAGCCCATGGCATTATTGAAAATAGCTACTGTAACACACACACACATACCCCACCTTCATTCAAAATCTAGACAGTACTGTGTTCAAAACACCTTACAAAATAATTTATCTGATGAGGGCATGGATAGGGGAAAGAAGGATCATTGAGGTCATGATTTTTTGGTATGGCAGATACCAAACCCAAACCCTGCTATGTGCCCTCACACTTCACCTCCATAAATGGTACAATCAGGAAGAGATCCTTGTTTACAATCTAGAAAGCATAAGAAACTCTGTACAATATACAGGACCCTGGCCATGTAGGTACATCTTACAAGTATTACAACCAGGCCAGGGATACTCTTCAAGGCTATTTCTGGGGATGAACATAATGTATGCTATATGATTGCCAGCTCTGATTGGGAAATAACTTGAGATTTGGGGGTGGAGTTTGGGGAGGGGTGGGACTTCAAAGAGGTATAATGCCGTAGAGTCCAACTTCCAAAGTAGCCATTTTCTCCAGGTGAACTGATCGCTGTCGCTTGAAGATCAGTTGTAATCCGAGGAGACCTCCAGCCACTACCTGGAGGTTGAAATCCAAAAACAACACCCGTGACAAAAATAATGAAGAGTCAATAAAGATATGTTGCAAAATCATTTACTGTAGTGATGCTGTAAAAATTCTCTTCTGTCATTGCTCACACGCTAACAAATGCTGTGCAATGTAAACAATTCATTTCACAATATTTGCTTTGTCTGAGCGTGTAGAAATCACAATTCTTCTCAATTACTACTTATCAACTCTCGAAGGAAACAGTCCATGTTGACTCTCTAATAACAGAACCCAAGGTCTTCACAAGTGTTTGTGAGTGGGTGTGTAGAAGGAAGCAATTCTGGGGAATACCTACTGAAAACAAAGCTTGGGATAGAGCCATTTTAAGTTCAACTGAAGTAACTGTTGCCATTGGTTAAGTAAAGTCTGTTTCATGTTTCAGTCTTTCGAGACATCATTTTATAATGTATGCAGCCACAAAGATTACACTTGCTCTCAGACCAGAAAATGAAGGCGGAAATCAAGTTAATGTAAAAAGAGGCACACCTTATGTGAACACATCTTTGGTGATATCTTAGGACAGTACAAACTTTCAAAAAATCTACTGTTTTCAAGCTTTCACTGTGGCAGCATTGGTAAATGATATCTTATGCCACCTGTACACTTATCTCCAAGTTTTCCCAGGTATAATAAAGATTCCCTCCTACTTCACTTCAGATGGGTGGGAAAACACCTCACACAAAGTTGGCATGAGGAATCATGTCATTAATATTCATTAGGCTTTTCAAGTTCATTAATAGGAATGTGCCAGAGAGTGTAAAAGAAGAGAATGCCAAAGAACACTTGATGAGTTAGGAAACATATTCCTTGGTCTCCTTATCTTTTATCTATCTGGTAGTTCCTAAATATGCAGTGTTATGTGCCAGAGTCCACTAACTAAGAATGTTGGAACATTAGGGATTTCTTATTTTCTTCTTTAAATACTGATTTAATTGCATCTACTGTGGTTCTTAAGTAAGAAAAAAAACCTTAGATATTGTATCCTGAGTTCATTATTGGTTTAGAATCTAACCTCTAGAGACCAAGATGCAGGATATGGCTATAGCTATAGATTTTCTTTAAAGGAGCATATTGATACTTTGTACAATGGGATATTTTTCAAGGAGAGACAGACCACCAGAACTCCAGCTTGCTGACCACAAGAAGACAGGTATTGATTCACAAATGGAATAACAGTCATGAGTTGTTGAACTTTAAGCATTTTGTGTATATTGCTGTCCTTTTTAAAAATTATCCCACACAGCTGGAAATATGTTTCCCCTCCCTCCAAAAACAACAAAGAAAACAACAAAGAAAACAAAGAAAATGTTGTCCTTTCCTGGACAACATATAATTCTCATGGATCACTGAATTCAGAGTCCTGATATGAGTCCTTTTCAGCACTTTCACTAAATGTTTTGAAAGATGTAGGCTGATGCTCTGTATGTTTACTTAAAAGTAAGTTGTACTAAGTTCAGTGTAAAGTATACATAGGATTGCAGCCATTAACTGATCTTATTCATATTTATTTGGAAATATGTCTCACTTTGGTCTAGCCTACAAATGCAGGAGAAAGAGATGGTAGAATACACTAGGGATTTGGCCGAACTGAATAAAACCCCCGAATAATGCATATTCGGCATGATTTGGGCATGCTGAAAGCCAAATAAGATTCTCTGATCTGATTTGGCTGGACAACTAGGGATTTTCCAAATAGTGCCAAATCTATTTGGCATTCATTCAGGAATCCCCTCACTGGGGAGGCATGCCACAGAGGTGGCATGAGCCCCAGAAGTTAAAATACCTTCCCCTCACTTCCCGAGTCATCCCGTGGTGTGGCAAGTGAAATTCAATCTCCATTCCCATAAGGTACAATGGACCCAAGTACTAGTATTCCCAGTAGTCATGTATGGCTGCGAGAGTTGGACTATAAGGAAGGCCGAGCGCAGAAGAATAGATTTTTTTGAACTATGGTGCTGGAGAAGACTCTTGAGGGTCCCTTGGACTGCAAGAAGAACAAATCAGTCAATCCTCAAAGAAATCAACCCTGACTGTTCCCTGGAAGGCCAGATAATGAAACTGAAGCTCAAATACTTTGGCCACCAAATGAGAAGGGAGCACTCACTGGAGAAGACCCTGATGCTGGGAAAGATTGAAGGTCAAAGAAGATGGGGACGGCAAAGGATGAGATGGTTAGACAGTGTCATAGATGCAACAAACATGAAATTGAGCAAACCTCAGAGGATAAAGTATACATAGGATTGCAGCCATTAACTGATCTTATTCATATTTATTTGGAAATACGTCTCACTTAGGTCTAGCCTACAAATGCAGGAGAAAGAGATGGTAGAATACACTAGGGATTTGGCCGAACTGAATAAAAACCCCGAATAATGCATATTCGGCATGATTTGGGCATGCTGAAAGCCAAATAAGATTCTCTGATCTGATTTGGCTGGACAACTAGGGATTTTCCAAATAGTGCCAAATCTATTTGGCATTCATTCAGGAATCCCCTCACTGGGGAGGCATGCCACAGAGGTGGCATGAGCCCCAGAAGTTAAAATACCTTCCCCTCACTTCCCGAGTCATCCCGTGGTGTGGCAAGTGAAATTCAATCTCCATTCCCATAGGGTACAAGGGACCCAAATCCAAAATAACCCGATTATTTTTTTGCACACCCTTAGAATACACACATGAAATGGCTCTTTAGTTTATCAGGATATATCCCAGTGGTATGGTCATCTAGAAGGCTGTTGCTCGTTTGGTACTTCCAGCTTTTGGCACTTCCTCACCTCTGCTCCAGAAGGTAGCACAGACTGGCATAGAAGTGACAATGGCAGGTGTGCTTGGGACTGGAAAGCTCTCTTTGTGAAGATGAAGTGAGCAGAAGCGGGGGGCTCCCGGCCAGCATCTGGTGCGCATGCCATAGAGTGTTCCCTTGTATGGCCTTGTATGGCCCCCAGCATGCCTGGCGTGGTTGTGTCACTTCTAGGTGACGCGCACGTCAGGGAGGAATTCCCCCTGGGGCCCGATCCGGCAGCGCCAGGGAACGAGTCTCTGGGGTGGGGTTTCCCCACCCCCGGGGGGACTTGGGAAGCCTAATGATCAGCTCAGTAGGATTACAAAGTAAAGTCAGGAAGCACTCTTGGATAGTAGGGATCATGTGACATAGGCTAGAAATGATGTGGATTTTGAGGGCTCCTTTAAACTTCCCAATGTGTTCCTGATAGAATGGATTGTGCCAAAACTGCAGGTGGTGGACCACCATCTTGAATGCTCCTGTGCATACACAAAATGGCTTCAAAGAGAAAACTAGAATAACTAGAAGAAGGTGCTAGTTTGCTATTTGCAAGGAGTTTTTGTGTAGGAAGTGTTCAGAAATGTGATTGTGATCATCACCAACCTTCAGTCTGAAGTGATACAGGCCATTCTGTCACCTCATAACCACTTCATTCTGTTGCCTATGTAGACCAGGTCTTAGCTCTGTCCCAACTAGGTGTGCATAAAAACACTCAATGGAAATGAGTCCCATTGTACTCAGTGACAGAGAATTCCAAATAAACATGTGTAGGGACTTAGTTTTATTAATTTCAATATACAATAGCCTAGAATCTTTTGCTTGGTACTGAGTGTGTTGACTAAGGCCTTCTCACATAAATATGCATGGGTAGCAGTCTTACTCACAACAAATTTATAACTGAAATCCAGGCCAAACATTTACTGGGCCTTCAGCAATCTTGACCTGGTAGAGGATCAAGTATGCCCTTCTCTCTGCTATACAGATAAAGTCATATATGATGCAAACTCTGGCTAGGATATCTGATTGTATGGATAAATTCAATTTCCACAACACAAATTGAGTGCATGTGTCATTTGGTATTTTTATAGCATGTCTTTATTACATGGTGCCTTACACTTTGTCAGACCACTGGACCATCAACATGCCATGACTTCTCCCAATAATGTAATATGGGGTTGTATCCAGGGTAAATTTTCCATCACTGAATGGAATTTTCCTGCCTCTCCTTCATCCACTGCAGCTGACTGATCCCTACAAAATGCTACTCTTGGGGAGCAGAAGGAAGGACACAATGGGGGGGGGTCTACAGTGGGAAGAAGAAAGTAGTACAAATAGTCACTGTAGTGGAACCAACCCATTATCACCATGGTGGACAGCAGACATTACCTTTTTCTACCACCTATTGGGACTCTTGCCATCCCAATAAATGGCTAGTGGGCCTATTTTTTCTGGACTGTTTGTATTTAATTAAGAATAGCCTTTTGTAGAAGAGAGGAATATATTTACATCAGGTATCACTAAAGGCCAGTGAGCATCCAGTACAAAGGGGATATACAGTATTAATATGCATTTTGGCATTCAGGTTTATGAAATGAATGTGCCCTATAAAACAATTACCATATACATTCCCTTTATTTAAGAGAGACACATGCATCAGATAACTGAAAACTATATGGGGAAGATAATTAGATTCAAGTTTTGTCCTCTAGTTATTAGTTTGTTTCTCTCCTCTTGTTCATCCTTAGATGCATTTCTTTGTTAGGATTATGCTTGCATGCTAATTCATTACCATGTGGTTTCCCTATTCTGAGGCTTGTCAAAGATCTAATTTATGTGCAAGACTGAAAGCTGTTTAAATGGATAATACGCTGCCTTCATGATACATACCACCCTCTTTATGCTCCATTAAGTTCCAGCTTCAGCTTTATAAGCTATGTACCAATTATTTCTTCCCAAGAACAACTGCACAACTTTTCCTACAAAGGACAGCAGATTATTGTAACATGCTATTAATCTCCAGGTGTGCTTACAAATATTGAATACATTTGAGATCTGAGAACTGAGTTTTAAAATATAGACAATCCCAGATGGTAAATGGAAAGTGTTGGAATCAAAATCATATTGCTTCGTGTCAAGTGAGGAAATGGACAACTTGTTTGGTGTAGTGGTTAGGAGCACGAACTCTAATCCGGGAGAACGGGGTTTGATTCCCTACTCCTTCACATGCAGCTGCTGGTGTGACCTTGGGCCAGTCATAAGTTCTTTCAGAGTTGTTCTTTCGAGGGCAGTTCTGGAGAGAGCTCTCTCAGCCTCACCTACCTCACAGGGTGTCTGTGGTGGGGGAGGAAAAGGGATTGATCTTTCAGGCAGTGAAGGGCGGGGTATAAATCTAATTTCATCTTTCTCCTCCTCCTCCTCCTCCTTCTCTTCTTCTTCTTCTGTAGAAACTGCTTGCTTTCCAGTGGTTACTGGTGGTCAGCTAATATTATTAGAGCTAGAGGATGCCTTTAATGATTAGATGTTTCTTTTTAAAGCATAGGTGGTTTCTGGATACTAGATCATATTCCACATATTCCAGTTCAGGATCAGGAGTACCTTTTAGGCAACTGGAACATAGCCAGGGATGGAGATGAACTACAAGGTTTTTAGCTGACGGAGCCTTATGGGACTTCAAAGATACACCGTTTTGCTCTAGAGGCAACTGATATTGCTCTTAAGACAAGAAACGCCTCTCTGGAACTTGGCTGTTCCTCCATATTCTGCATCTATATTTTTAAACAAAGAGATATCACAAAAAATAACATAAAAAATAAACCCCTTACAGGTCCTATCTCTTGGAAGTCCCCTGCAGGTTTGTTCCTTCTAGCTTGCACAGTATCCATTATATACACTCCTGAACTTCCTAAATCTGCACTTGTTATTTCCCCAGAAAGCACTTTCCTGGGGGCACCTCCTTTGCTGGGTTATAACTTGGACCCCGTAAAATCAATCCTCACCAATCTTGGAGGGTAGGTAGAAGAAAATCATCCAGAGATCCCCTGAGAGTTTGGCATCTCTAGTATGCTGTGGGGCGATTCTACCACATCATGAACACTATGAACCAAAGCAATTCATTTAGCATCAAAAAGTGTGCAATGGTCCATGGTTTGTGAACCGTGTTTCCCCACATTGTGCCCATCCCTACTCACTTCATCAGATGCATGATAAGTGAATAAATCAGAGCACATTTGTGATATTCTAATGCAGACACAATATTTTCCTATAAGTATTAGGTGGATACTCAAATAAAAAGAGAATACGGCTTGGAAAGTGTTACCTCTCAAATGTTACTTGTGACAGCCTTTCTAACTAGAAAAGGCAAAGGAGCCACCATAAGGACACTGTCCTGGGAGTAATTTCCAGAAAATAACATGGGATTTACTACTGAGTAGCTGGTTTATGAGTGCTCCCCTTGTTCTTGGAGCACAAGAAACAATTCGATGGATTTGGTAGTCTGTAAGTGCTTGGAATCCAACCAGTAATGATGTTTTAGGATGACAAAGGTCAGTCTGAGTTATTTAAGTTTTAAGTATACTTTATTCTAATATTTTCTGAAGCATTGCTCTCTATTATTCACACCATGACTAATAGTTTTTGATCTTCATATTCTCTAAGACCTTTACTAAAGGCTTATACTTAAGCAAATGTGGTTACATTCAATGGGAAAATCTTTCATCTTGTGGCAGCTCAGAAATATAAAGATTTCAAAAGATGGTAATGGAAAAAGAAAACAAAGAATGCTTGGCTACAGAATTTTAAAAGTCCAAAAAGGATAGTATTGGCCCACATCATTTTGAACACACAGAACCCTCCTCCTCCTCCAGATAGTTCAACTTGCTCATGCTTCTGAGAAACAAAGTTTTGGGCATCTTTCAATTTTAGAATTATCTCCTGTACATTTTTACATTGGCAGCTTCATTTCAGATATACAGAGCTACCTACTTCCATATCCAGAATGACATAATAGTGGAAGCTTTTTGCTCATAATTAGAGTTACTGGCCCTTACTGACTCCCAGGTGGGAGAATATAGGGTGTGGAGACAAGCTTTTTAGTGTCAGACCAAAGTAACTTCTGGAAACTGCAAGTGACATCATATCTAGATGACACTGTAGGACTCACCCAAAACTCTCATACGGACACAATGATGTTACTTCTGTTTTGTGATGTTCAGTGCAACACTGAATTGCTCTTTCCATTTGCACCCTATCGCTCCATCAAGTGTTAGTGGGGAACAGGGCCCCTGGGTCCCCCTATTCATAAGTATTGAGGGATGGACATCAAGATGGCATCTGAAAACAACTGCTTACCTAGGACAGCCAAATGGGTGGTGAATATTTATTTTACTGAGGTAAATTTACTGAGGTGAATTTTAATCAGGACAGTCTCTGTCATGTTGACTGGTCAATATGCTTATCTTAAATTTACCCTGTCAATATGAGTTTCTTGTGGGTGTTTGGTTGTGTCACGTCCTGTTGGGCCGCCGGTCGCCAACCTGGCCTGGTGTTCGGCCATCCATTGGCCGAATTGGGCGAGGTCCATGACGTATCCTTCCGTACCAGCCCCTGCTGGTCTCTCTATGACCGACGCCTGACTGTCCTCTGAGTCGGTGGACTCGGGGGACTCCAGCCTGTCCCGTCGTGTCTCGTGCCGTGGCAGCCGCGGTCGCCACCCTGGGGGGATCGGGATATGAGGGCGTGGTCGCGTCAGCGGGTCGCCACTGCCCGCATTCTCCACCACGTTGTCACATCCTGTTGGGCCGCCGGTCGCCAACCTCCCGTTAGGTGGGTCCTTTTGGGTTCAGCACACCTAACCCTTTCCCGTTAGGACTCCCCGTGGAGGGCAGGAGCCGAGGTCGGGCTGTTCCGAGAGCCGGAGAAGGGACCTCAGACCACGGGGTCTGCAGAGCGATCACCCATCGCTCTTGCCCGTCCTGGGGTGCTGGCTTCAGTACCGGTCTCACGGCAACACGGGACCTTCTTTCTCTCTCTCTGCCTCAGCTCGTCCCTAGCCAGCCCCAGATGCGTCCTCCTCGGCCGTCTCCTGGCTCTCTTTTTATTACCCCCTCGGCTCCCGACATCCCCCCTCGTTCCCTGTCCCCGCCCCCCTTCATAATGAAAGACGCCGGGCCGCTTCCTCCGGCCCCGCCCTTGTTCCCTCGTGTGCGGCGCGTCGCGTCCCTGCCGCCGCCGGGCGGGCCCGCTTTGCCGCTGCTCCGTCCTCCTCCCTCCCCACTGCGTGCCCGCCTGCGTTGTTCGCGGCCGTGCTGTTGCTCCGGTTGGCCCGTGCCGCCCCTCGAGCTCGGCCGGGGCTCCGCTCGGTCGCCGCCACCTTTGGTCGCCGGGGCGTGCGGGTTAGCGGCCCCACAAAATCCATGGCTATACGGTCGAACGGAGTCCCATTGACCACCACTGGGGACAGCGGGGCCTTAGGGGCCGCTCGTGATGTCATGCGTTGGCATACACCGCACGCCCTGCAGAACCCTTTTACGTCCCTGGCGATGGTAGGCCAGAAAAAGTGGGCCAACAGGCGGGTCATCGTATTCTTAAAGCCTTGATGCCCGGCCCACTGATGGTTGTGGGCCAGGCTCATGACCTCGTCCCGAAACTCTGCCGGCACCAATAGCTGCTGTATGGGTTCCACCCGCCCTTTTGCCACCCTGTACCAGACCCCCCCGTCCTGCCGCACATGTGGAAGCCTCCCCTCCCTGCGGGGATCCACGGTCGTCCCATCTCTTACCGCCACCTGGTCGCGTAGGCGTCCCAGTCCTGGATCCCGGTCTTGGGCCTCCATGAAGGGTTGGTGCGTCAGCCACTGGCGTCGTGGGTCGGGCTCGGGTCGCGGCCCCGGCGCCGGGCCTTCCTCCGGGTCGGTGTCCTGCTCCGTTTCGGGTGGGTTCCCTTCGGCTTCGTCTGCGGCCGCTGCCATATCGTCCTCCGTCGACCCATGCGCTTGGGGATGTTGCCGTGCGTCGTGGTACGCCTCAATGGCCTCCTTTATCCCCGGGGCGTCCCGCCCTAATAACAACTGGCAGGGGAGGCGGGCCATACGGGCCACCTGTACCTCCACCCACTGCCCCAGATATTGCATCGGTACTTCCACCACGGGGCACCGCTCTGAATGGCCGTGGAAGCATACGATGGTGGCCCAGCGGACCACTGGCAGCCAAGAGGGCAGTAGGCAGGAGAGGACCATCGATATGGAACTACCGCTATCGAGGAGGGCATCCATGCGCCGGCCGTATAACGTAACCGGTAGGGTCCACGCTGGGGGGCGTTCCCGAATGGCTGCCTCTTGCAGTGTGTAGTCTACCCCTAGGTCGCATTCCATCACTGGACAGTCCCTTTTGAGGTGTCCCCACTGTCCGCAGGTGAAGCAGGGCCCCACACTGGCTCCGCCTTGAGCGTTCGTTGTCCTTGTTGCAGGCCCAGAACCTGGTCCAGGGCCCAGGCTGGCTCCTGGACCCGTGCCGGTGCCTGCAATACCCCTGGGTACCACGGGGAGGGGTCCGGCTCGGGCCACGCCCGGGCGCGCCCGACCGGGCTTACTCAGTACATCGCTCCAGCTCCTGTACCTCCGTGAGCCGCGTTGGTTTCCAGCAAGCCACCCAATGTCGTGTCCGAGAGGGCAGGATCTGCAACAGGTGCTCAATGACTACCAATTCAACGATGCGGCGGCCTTCCTCGGTGGTAGGGAGCAGCCACCTGGTGGCAGCATCTCGCAGAGCCGCGATGGTGGCCCGAGGGCGCCCTGTGGGTGACACCGTGAGGGACCTAAACCGTTGCCTATAGGCCTCGGGTGTAAGCTCGTATCTGTCCAAGATGGCGGCCTTGAGTTTCTTATAGTCGGCCGCTTCGCTTTTCTCCAGGGCCTTCATGGCTGCCTGTGCTTCTCCGGCCAGGTATGGACCCAGAATGAACGCCCATTGGTCAGCTGGCCAATGGGCCGCCTCTGCTGCTCTCTCAAAGGCCTCCAAGAAGGCTTCCACGTCGTCTTCTGGTCCCATTTTCGTCAAGGGGGGCCAGGGGCTCCTATTTGGCGTATGCGCACCCCCAGTACCAGCGCCCGACTGAGTCATAGTGCGGAGGACCTGGTGCAAGTCCTGCATCAGTGCTGCCTGGGTTTGTTGTTGTTGTTGTGTCAACTCTCGAACCAACCTGGCCTGGTGTTCGGCCATCCATTGGCCGAATTGGGCGAGGTCCATGACGTATCCTTCCATACCAGCCCCTGCTGGTCTCTCTATGACCGACGCCTGACTGTCCTCTGAGTCGGTGGACTCGGGGGACTCCAGCCTGTCCCGTCGTGTCTCGTGCCGTGGCAGCCGCGGTCGCCACCCTGGGGGGATCGGGATATGAGGGCGTGGTCGCGTCAGCGGGTCGCCACTGCCCGCATTCTCCACCACGTTGTCACATCCTGTTGGGCCGCCGGTCGCCAACCTCCCGTTAGGTGGGTCCTTTTGGGTTCAGCACACCTAACCCTTTCCCGTTAGGACTCCCCGTGGAGGGCAGGAGCCGAGGTCGGGCTGTTCCGAGAGCCGGAGAAGGGACCTCAGACCACGGGGTCTGCAGAGCGATCACCCATCGCTCTTGCCCGTCCTGGGGTGCTGGCTTCAGTACCGGTCTCACGGCAACACGGGACCTTCTTTCTCTCTCTCTGCCTCAGCTCGTCCCTAGCCAGCCCCAGATGCGTCCTCCTCGGCCGTCTCCTGGCTCTCTTTTTATTACCCCCTCGGCTCCCGACATCCCCCCTCGTTCCCTGTCCCTGCCCCCCTTCATAATGAAAGACACCGGGCCGCTTCCTCCGGCCCCGCCCTTGTTCCCTCGTGTGCGGCGCGTCGCGTCCCTGCCGCCGCCGGGCGGGCCCGCTTTGCCGCTGCTCCGTCCTCCTCCCTCCCCACTGCTAGCTAAACTGAGTTTTCCTCCTAATCAGTTATACCCCCCAAGTTGGCTTTAAAAGGAATTGTATAAATTCATGAAGGCAGGTCCATCAATGGCAATTAGCCATAATGACATATTTAGAGGTAGTAACCTTATGAATACCAGTGATGATGTAGAGGGTGGAGGAAAGGCTTTGATCTCCATACCCAGCTTATAGGCCTTCTGGGACTATCTGATTCGCCACTAGGTGAAACTGGATGCTGGAGTAGATGGACCATCAGTCTGATCAAGAATAATTAACACTTTTTTGTTATGTTATTACTGTGGTAAAATGTTCCATCTGAACAATCACTATGAGTTCAAATTATTGGGAGCCCCATTACAGGTTGCGTATGGAAACATCATGTAGCTTCAGCACAGGCTATCTAATATTCCAGGCTCATTTACTGAGGACCCAAGCCCATTCTTCTCATAAGGAGATCTAGTCAACTCTACAGGGCTATCCTATCTTACCTTTACAGACTGGTGAGGTAGATTAAGATGAAATATATGGACATCCAAGATAACCAGTTAACTTTATGTCCAACATCAGATTAAATGGAATGCAAACAATCAATTTTTTTTTTAAAAAAGCAAATTAGCGGTCCTGGGCAGCTGCTGTGAAGATTGGGGAACTCCAATTAGCTTGGAACAAAGGATGGAATGGAAAACAGGTGGTCACTGGAGAGGGAGATATAAGGGATAGACTTTTAGGAAAGGGGGGAACAAGCCAGAGGGGAAATATTATGTGTTATGAGGAGAGAGAAATGGTAGGGATGATGGCAACTCAAAGGACATATAGGATGAGACCAACATAGCGCTCAGCTGAGAAGAGAGGAGTCAAACTGGTATAAGAAGACAGAGAAGTCGAAGAGGAGGAAAAAAAGGCCAAGAGGTAGATCACAGTGGACAATTACAATTTTTATCTTTGAAAAAAGAAGCCACATCCAGAGGTCATTTCGGGGGGGATCACGGGGGATCGCAGTTCCCCCGGGTGAGGTATGGGGGGCGGGGCACATGACGAAGCCCCGCCCCCTGCTTCTAGCCACCCCGCTTCCGGCCCTCATTCAGCCAGGAGGGGGCTTGGCAGTGGAGCTGCAAGGCTGGCGGTGGCGGCCGGGACCATTGGGGGCAGGGTGTGTGGCCTTATGACACACATCTGGTGATGTCAGGGGGTGTGGCCTTATGACACACTTCCGGTGATGTCAGGGGGTGTGGCATATGCTAATGAGTTATGCTAATGAGTTCCCCTAGGTCTTTTTCTACGAAACGACCCCTGGCCACATCTTTAGCAGAGCACAAAGAGGAAGAAAGCAGTCCGATAAGTCTTGAATATTGGCAATGCAATCTTAAGAATGCCTTAGGGAAGAGGCTGTGGCTCAGTGGTCCCAGGTTCAATCCCTGGTATCTCCAGTTAAGGGATATGAATCACCTGAAACCCTGGAGAGCCGCTGCCAGACTGAGTAGATAATGCTAACCTTGATTGACCGATGATCTGATTCAGTATAAGGCAGCTTTATGTGTGTTCCTGGAAGTGAGCCCCATTGATAGAGCTAAATAGGGTTCTGAGAAGACCTGTTGAGGATTGCTGTCTCTCAAAATGCTAAATAAGTCTTCAGAACTGATAGCATTGCGGAAGGATTTTGCCTAGTGAGACTTGAATCCTGAACTCCTTCTTTCAAGTCCTCCGCTTTACACATAACAGCACATTGACTAGAACTTGATAGAACTGAGACAATGATTAGAGCTTGAGGGTTCTGAATAAGAAAGACTAGAAAATAGAACCAACAGTATTTGAGGTGCTTTGGAATTCTCAAATGTGAGTCAGTACTAAATTATAAACTTGTACTATGTATTTGTGTCAAATCTGATTGTTTCATTATCTCTAGGAGAGATCTGACAAGAAGAAAAGGATTCAAGCACGTACATAACAGAACTCTTTTTTAAAAAGGATATTTCAGATCCTTTTCTATGCATAGCACATTTTTTCCATTATGGGAAAAGGTCTTCTATTTAATTTTTTGCTCCAAGTAGTCCATTGATGTGTTTTCCTTTGTGCCTAGACAGAAAATGGCAGTGTCCTAATTCAGACTACAACATCAGTTCATTGATCAATAAAATTAATTAATTTTTAAGAAGAAAAAAGGTTTCAGGAAGATGGATTTGGGGGAGAATCTGAAAGATTGCAGGAGTAGCTTTGTGATATACAGCCTCGCCTGGCTGATGTGAATCATCGGTAAATTTCTATTTTTTTAAAATTCCTTTTCATGTGGCTTATAAGGAAACCTCTGGCGGAATCTATTGTTCACAATCCCACTGGAGGTTTAAGGAAATGCCAAGCCATTTCACTGCAAGGCTCAGCTGTTGGCATAAGGTCAGAATCACAGCACCTGAGGTTTAGTTTGTAATCATCATTTCTCCAGAGTTCATTTCAAGCACTCTCTTTTGGCTATATGACCCTTCACTGCTTCAAATAGTTTTGTTCAAAGGATTATGAGTTGATGGCTGTATATCCTACTGCAGTCAAAGAGACACAATCTTTTCAAAACAAGATCGAGGCTACATCTAGGCCTGGGCTACCTGTGATGAGTTCCATAAAGGAAAACAAAGAATCCCTTCATGGAGAACTGATGCAGATTTTGAATTCTAAATTCATCCATCTTTGATATGAATCTTAAAATTGTAACTGAATTCAGAGTAAACAGATAGTGAGAGACAAGGAATGATAGAAGGTCACCCAACGAGGGCCACATCACAAGGAGATTTAAATCTGGGCATCCCTTTAATTATTATACATAACTGGCTCAGATGATACTAAAACTGGAGAAATTATTACATCAAATTTCAGGGCTCATGTGGAATAATAGCCAGGGATCGTGTGAAATAATCATTCAGGAATCACATGAAATAATTATTGTATTTACTTTGTATGCATTTTGATAAAATAGAAAATAATATACAGGAAGAAATTTGTAGTATGGCAGCTTCAAAAATTATGTCTAATTGCTTTTTCTTTTCACTGTTTCACCTGACCACTGGAAATATAAAATACAAAAAAAGGGGAGGGAACCCTGACCTTTAGATGAGAACTCTTAGTATATTTTTATTCTGGGCTTGAGCATTGCTGCATGTATGCAGAAAGGCAAAACAGAATGTGCATTACCATTCAAAGAGTACCATGGAAGTACAGATCACAGTGCATATAAAATATATTTAAACAAATGGGAAACTGCAAGGACTTGTGGGAAGCATCTCATTTCCCTCTCTCCCACTATCTTCTCTTTCCCTTCCTTGAAAGCCCCCTTGCCTCTTCCCTTTTCCTCCTTCCTTCCCTCTTTCCCACCTTGTCTCTTTCAGCTCCCCCCCCCAGCCTCTACCTAGAAAAACTATGGCTTGGTTGTGTAGCACCAGCTGTTGGGCCAGGCACACTTGCATGATAGGAAACCTGCAAGGACTTGCAAGGAGCTCCTCATTTTGGCCTATATCCCCTCCCTACATTGGCTCCGGTCACACGGGCCAGATATCGCAGGGGGAAGGTGTGGCTGTTTGCCCTGGAACAAACTACCGTGCGGCAGCCGGATCAAACGTCCCGCCCGACGTCCCACCGACGTCCCGTGGTTGTGGGGAGGTACCAATCATACCTCACTCCTGCGGCGCGGCAAAGAAGCGGCGCCATGGGGGTTGTGGGGTTTTTTTTAACCCAAGTGTTCACATGTGCCGTTGGGTGCTTGTGCGCACCCGTGGAGACTTGACAAAAAAATCTTTTCGCAACAGGACATGGGCAGGCGACGGATGCCACGAGCTAACACCGGAAACAAGATCTGATGCCCGCCCTTGCCCCGTGGTTTCCGGAAACTAGTACCTTGGAGGTACTAGTTTTTTACAGCGCATCTTCGGAGTGAAGCCTCGGGTGAGCCACAGGAGCTCTATGCTTCCTAGATGTGGTGGTGAGATCGTGCGCGGAAAATCCGCCTATCTTCCGTCTCTCTAGCGTGCCTAATGCTCCGTGTGACCGGGGCCATTATTTCCTTTTTACCTCCCCCTGGCAACCCCATATCCTCTGCCTTTTCCCTGCCTCATTCTCTTGTTCTCAGCCATTCACCAACCTACCTTTTATCTGCCTCCCATTTTCACCTGTAATTATTACTTATTTTTTCATTTATACACCACATTTCTCCACAGTAGGAACCAAGGCAGCTTAAATCATTCTCCCCCTTTTTTATCATCACAATAATCCTGGGTGGTAGGTTAGGCTGAAAGTATGTGACTAGTGATGGGCATGAACCAGGAAAATGCAGTTTGGTTCAATTTGTAGTTCATGGCATGTACAGTTCATAAACCACAAACAGTCATGAACTTTGAATAGCCAAATGAACCAATTCAGCTCATGAGATTCATGGCAAGGATGAATGCCCTCCCCCCATCAAGTTGCTAAATTCTTTGCATTAATTTTCAAATTACAGGAATTGTACCTTAAAAGCTCTTAAATTAAAAAATAATAATTGTATTTTATATTTAACTAAACTATGCTGGTCTAAAGACCGTAATAAACTACTACTACTACTACTACTACTCAGAAATAAACTTGTTGAATGCCCACCCCAGCACATTAGAGACACCAATTGTCCAGCTCACTCTTCTCTACCTGCCCTCCAAGTTTGGTGCAGATTGGATTTATGTAGTTATGGGAGTTATGGCCCCCCAAAGAAGGTGCCTGCAGGAAAGTGCTTTCTGGGGAAATGACATTTGACAAGTGGTCATTTTGACAGGCACAGGTTCAGGAGGTTCAGCA
>NW_015165881.1:289367-307928 GCF_001447785.1 Gekko japonicus
AGTGTATAGAATAGATCTTGCGCAAGACACCAAACTCACTGGAGATCTCCAGCTGACTCTCCTCTACCTGGCCTCCAAGTTTGGTGAGGATTGGATTTACAGGGTCTGAGTTACAGCCCCCCAAAGGAGGTGCCCTATCCTCCATTATTACCAAAGGGGGGGGGGGAACAACAGCAAAAAAACAATAGAAACCCAGAAGAACAGAATCAAAGTCACAGAGAATCTCTGCAGTAGAAACTGAATGTGGGAGGCATTTTTGCACACCCAGCAGAATCAGTGCAATGGGCCCAGCAGAACAAGTGCCACTGTGGCACTGCAAACCCAATAGGACTTAGGTGACCATAGAATCTCAGCAGTAGATACTGAAGGTGGGGGGACATTTTTGCAAAAAGGCCCCCCTTCAGTTTGTACTGCAGGGATTCTGCGGGTTAACATTAGTCCTCTTTTGCTTGCATTGATGCAGTTACAGGAGTCTGTGGAATGGCTCAAAAACAAGCCAGTGACACCAGACTCATGGGGAGACTTCTGCCTCCAATTGTTTTGAAGTTTGCTTTGAAGTTTGCTAAACATCTTGATTGAGTGGAAACAGTCCGTCTCTTCTTAATCATTTTGGGTTTTTAACCCCCCATGGTGTGTTTTATTTTAGATTTCAGATTTTTCTGCAAACCTGGGGTATCATTCAGGTTTGTAGAAATATCTCTTGCCCATTCACAGTTCCAGTCAGTGGATTTCAGTCTGTATGCATGTGTGTGTGTGCACACATATGCACACTGTGTATATATACACACAAATGTTCACAGAAATTTACTCTGTCTCCCTATATGCTTCTGTACACCAATGACATTCTGCTTGGCCCTTTCTAGTTATTTTTCTAAGGAGAGATTTGGGAATTGCTATTTTATTCTGGTTTTAACTGGCATTTTAAAAAAACTTTTATTGTAACCTACTTTGAACCATGAGGGAAGGTGGGGTATAAATAATAAACAAACAAAGGTTGCCTGCTTACCATCTACTAGACCCCATTCCCCATCTATATTAATGGAATGGGCTCCTGGAGGTGGAACAGGGCACACATGTTTAGAAGTTTTTACCAGGAGTAGTAAGGCCATTTTATTCATGTGGGCTTTTAACTGGGTTTAAAATGCAAGCAATTTCTTGGGGGAGGGGTTATGGAGTTTAAATGTATTTTGTATTTTAAAATGAAATTGTAAACTGCCTTGAGCCATAAAGGAAAAATGGGGTATAAATAAGTAAACACACCAACAATGAAATAGCCAACCAAACTGTGGCTCATCCAAAGAATTTGGAGCAGCCCAGTTGTCCAGGAAAACTACAGAACAAGATAAACAGAACAAGTATCATTGGTTCAATCCTAGGAATGCCAGAAAAACTAGAAAAGCCAACAGGTAAAAGAAGATTATCGCTAAACTGGTAGGCAGATTTCCTGCTGTGTTTCAAGCAGTGTTGAAATTAATTTCCTACCACAAAATCTCCTTTGTGAAAGTTTCTATTGTTTCCAAAAGTTTCCGAATATCCTCTGGATGTTCATGTATTTGTTGAACATTCTCCAACCATTAGAAATCTGCATCTGACAGCCAATAACATTTGATTACAAAATTCGATATTTAAAAATTGATATTTTTAAAATAAATAACATGCAATGTCACTAAAAGTTGACAGTTTTGATGATCAGTCTTGAATGGTACATATAGCAGTGTTCAAAAATACTGTTCTCAGGAAATCACTTCGCTCATTGATCTGTCTGCAGAATCTGTATGCAGACAACTCTTTTTTATTTATTTGTAATTTTTATTCAATAAAAGTAAGTGCTAAGATTGTACAACAATAATTCCCTTGTATGAGTAAACCAAAGAATTAAAGAGAACAATACACATAAGACAAAACAATAATTCAAACATACCAACTCCAACCAAACTTGTCATATAACAATGTACGACCAGTCTATTCAAAAGCCCTTGCTTAACAGGATAACATAAGAACATAAGAGATGCCAATGTTGGATCAGGCCAAAGGCCCATCCAGTCCAACACTCTGTGTCACACAGTGGCCAGAAATACCAGTGCCATCAGGAGGTCCAGCAGTGGGGCCAGGACATTAGAAGCCCTCCCACTGTTGACCCCCCCCCAAGCACCAAGAAGACAGAGCATCACTTGCCCCAGAGCCCCTAGCTATACCTTGTGGCTAATAGCCACTGATGAACCTCTGCTCCATATGCTTATCTAATTCCCTTTTGAAGCCGTCCATGCTTGTAGCACCCACCACTTCCTGTGGCAGTGAATTCCATATAACGATATAGTAGTGTCTGTAAAGAAAAATATGAATGCATTTAATTTTAGTTTAGCCATAAGAATACTTGTAGAGACCATTGTAGAGAGACCTGAGTATAAGAAAGGAATTGATCCTCACAGCCACTGTTGCAGTCTCGACCATTCAGGAAATATGAATTCATTTTGTGATAAGAAGTCCAGGATCAGAAACCACTATCAAAATTTTACTTAAGAGGTTTCATTTTAGATAAGTTAATTTTGTTGGTGATGTTATCCATGAGGTATTGATCCCATAGCTTAGTAAACCATAATTTTAAGTTTGGGGGTGAGCTTCATGTCAACAAGATGCTATAGCTGTTTTGGCTGCAAAGAGCATGGCTTGATGGTTGGTTTAGAGTGATGTATATTAAGGTTATCAGGCCAACCATCTAAGAACAGTCTCTGGGCTGAATGGAACTTGGATGCCAGTTATGTTGTTGATGTATCATAAGACTATTTCCAAAAAAGTTTTTATTTTGTCACATAGTATCTCATATGTGTCCTACCAAATCCCCTTTTTGTTGGAAAGGCTGTCAGCAGGTGGGTACATTTGCCCACTGCTGGTGGTGGTGTGACAAAATAAAAACTTTTTTGGAAATAGTCTTTTTTCCAACAAAAAGGGGATTTGGTAGGACACATATGAGATACTATTTGTAGTGGGAGCCATTTAAACCCTGCTTTTAGTTCCCTGTGGCTTTTCATAGGGAGCAGAAAGGGGGCACTTCACCCCCATATTTAATCCTATGGTTTTTCTCCCCCCTGCTTCAAAGCGACAGGGAGCAAAGCCAGAGGGTTAATTGACTTTTAGTCATTTAAACCCTCCCAATCTTCTCCCTGCCACTTCAAGGGGGGAGCAGAACCAGAGGGTTAAATGGAGCCAATTAACCGTATGGTTTTGCTCCCTACCTCTTCGAAATGTCAGAAAGCAGAAGCTCTGAGCCATTTAAATGTCAGGAAGCAGAAGCTCTGAGCCATTTAAACCTAACTGCTGAGTGGTGGGTTTAAATGGTTTTCACAGGAAGCAGAAAGAAGGGGTTTAAACTTTAAGTGGCTCACAAACCTGTATGAATGGTTTGGTTCATAAACCAGCATATGTTCATGTAGGTTTGGCTTTCAGGTCGTGGTTCAGCCACAAACCATGAAATGCAGATTGTGCCCATCCCTAAAAGTGAGTGCTTGAGGGCCAGCTAGATTTTGGGAGAACTTGTCTGTCATTTCTTCTCATAGAGGAACTCTTGATAAATTTCAAAATCTTCCTGGAAGACAATAATTGATAGTGGGCATGAACTGTACTAGTATAATTTTTCATAACATTTGAAAGCTATCGTGTAATCTTAATTAGCATTACACAGTTGATGGGATTCATTTTTATAGCCTGCCAAAATCAAAGCAAACAAAAGTGCCAAAAAGTATAAAGCATTTGAATCCTGAGGTCAAAATTCAGGAAATATTCAAAATTTGTAAAGCTTATCAGATCTGCAATATTTATGAACATTCTGTTGCTTTCTAATTTCAAACAGTCATACGTTTCCTCAGGGGAAGTTATTCAACACCTAATCAGAAATGGAACAGGGTCAAAGAAGCACTCCAATAAAATGTATCTCTGAGCTGTTCCCCAAAACAATATTACTACATTTAAACAGCAAACGGGTCATAAACAAGCTACTCTGTTCAGTTTTGTCTGATTCCATTACTGATTAGATATACTGTAACTTCCCCTGACAAAGAACACGGGAGTTTGAAATGCACTGGGAAACCAGTTTGTTCATGGAGCTTTTTGCACCTGTTAGCTTTACCTTTTCTGTGGTCCAGTACAGCCATCCTTCTATTTTCAGACTTCTCAAGGCAAGCTGGCAAATGTCATGGCATTATCTAGAATCTGAACTTGCATTGCCCATAGCCACACTACAGGATTATCTTTTTTTGATACACATGTGCATACACACAGATGAACACAATTGTTTAAGATACTAACAGGACTTTCTGAATTTCACCATTAGCTGCAATTACAATCCACACTTTCTGTCAGTCTTTTTTCAGAGTTTGATGGGAAAATAAATAGTGCAGTGGTACCTAACACACTTTTATAATAAAGCTGTAGTGCCCACTTTGTCAGATGCACATTGTTGGTGTTCATTAAACAGACATATAT
Source organism: Gekko japonicus (assembly GCF_001447785.1). Taxonomy (NCBI): domain Eukaryota; kingdom Metazoa; phylum Chordata; class Lepidosauria; order Squamata; family Gekkonidae; genus Gekko; species Gekko japonicus. Next base: position 293,847 of record NW_015165881.1, read on the forward strand.
GCCTAATACATGTTTCTATCAATGCAGTCCTAAGCAGAGTTACACCTTTCTTTGTTCACTTAGCATATCATTTAGTCTATATATTGCTTAACATATATAGTTCACTGAAGCCAATAGACTTAGAAAAGTGTAACACTGTTTAGGACTGCACTGTAAATATACTATAGAAGTGTTCCCTGCTTGCTTTGCCATGTTAGTTACATTACTGGGTTTTTACATTCTTTCCTCTGCCTGTAAAACAATCTTTTCTTCTTTTCTGTATAAGAGCATAAGAACATAAGACAAGCCAATGTTGGATCAGGCCAATGGCCCATCCAGTCCAACACTCTGTCACACAGTGGCCAAAAATACCAGGTGCCATCAGGAGGTCCAGCAGTGGGGCCAGGATACTAGGAGCCCTCCCACTCTCCCCCCCCCAAAGCACTGGGAGGTTCCCAGTGGGATGAGGGGAAAGGGATACAGGTAGAAATGGTTTTCTTATTGAAATCAGTGGAAAGACAAATGAAAGTAAGAAAATTAAACTCCAGCCACACCAGACAGGCAGGAGAAGTGTGTGCACAACTCTCAACCCCCCCCCCCCAAAATGCAGAGCACATTCAGCAACCATGGTGTATTCTATTCTGCAGAAAAATGGAGACACATGGATTTGGGGGGTGAAGAAGGGAAAAGTTAATCATTTGGACTTTAAAAGATCACTGTTCTATTGTGTTACTAAGATCTATGTTTTTGTTACATGATGTAAAGTGAAAAGTAAAAATGTTTTATTTCTTTTAAATTATTGCAAAATTCATTCCTGCCCACAGAACCCACAGGCTGAAGTTACAAAATTGGCAACCAATGTGCTTGTAAGTGAACTTGCAAACTGGGTTGCAGTTACATGGCTGAAAAGACTCCAGTTGTAACCTCTACTTCTGCTGCAAACTTTTCTCCTGAACTGCAACAATTGTTATCAGGAGTATTGCAAACTGCCAGTGCATCTAAGATTTTAGCAGCAGATCTAGAGGTGCAATTAAAGACATTTTCAGGAATTTCACCTAAACCAGCAGGGGGAATAGAGTATTCTGTTTGGAGTGTGCATGAAAGAGAGTTAGTAGAAGATGACAGTATTCCTGAAAATATTAAAAGAAGGAAAATTATAGAGAACTTGCTGCCACCTGCATTGTGCATAGCTTTGAGAGTAGGGAGAAAAGCGTCTGCAAAAGAATGCTTTGCTGTTTTAGAAGCTGCAATATGGCAATATTGCTTCAGTTTTTGAAATGAAAAGCCCCGGTCACACGGGCCGGATATTGCGGGGGGGGGGAGGTGTAGCTGTTTGCCCCAGAGCGAACTACAGTGTGGCAGCTGGATCAAACATCCCACCCGATGTCCCACCGACGTCCCGTGGTTGGGGGGAGGTGCCGATCATACCTCACTCCTGCGGCGCGGCAAAGAAGCGCCACCGCGGGGGTTGTGTTGTTTTTTTTAACCCAAGTGTTCACATGCACCGTTGGGTGCTTGTGCGCGCCCCGGGGAAACTTGAAAAAAAAAAAAAACTTTTTGCGATGGGACATGGGCAGGCACTGGATGCCACGAGCTAACACCGGAAACGTGATATGACGCCCATCCTTGCCCCGCGGTGTCCAGAAACTGGTACCTCGGAGGTACTTGTTTTTTACAGCACAACTTTGGAGTGAAGCCTCGGGTGAGCCACGGGAGCTCTACGCTTCCCAGATGTGGTGCTGAGATTGCACCCGGAAAATCCACCTATCTTCCGTCACTCTAGCGTGCCTAATGCTCCGTGTGACCGGGGACAACGTTAAGTTTTATGAAACCTAACAGTACACTAATGAACACCCTACAGCATATCTAAATCGTTTGCATGCTTTGGCTTTATGCGCAGGGACAATTTTTTAGAGGATGCTGGCATGAATCATTGTTAACTGCTCCTAGAACAGAAGACATAGGGGCTAGTAGTGAACAAAGAGGAGTTCACTATGTTGATCTTCTGCGTGTTAGTTTGCCCCAGGGCAAACAGCCACGCTTCCCCCCCCCGCAGTTTCCTGCCCGTGTGACCGGGGCCACTGTTAACTGCTCCTAGAACAGAAGACATAGGGGCTAGTAGTGAACCAAGAGGAGTTCACTATGTTGATCTTCTTCATGCTGTGGGGTCTTTGGAGAAATAAATGTTGAATAAACATGAAAGGAAACTGAAGCAAGAGCTGTATGAAAAGGGGAGTCCTTTAAGTAAAAACGTGGGGCAAACTGAAAAAATTGCAGAAAAAGTTGAAAAGAGTGCTACTAACAGAGAAATAGACTGGAAATCCAAATACTTAGAATCTGAAAGACATATGGCTAACTAAAGATTACCCTTCAGCAGGCAGGGGAGTTTAACAATTCCAAGCCACTGTTCTCCCAGAATTTCAGAGAAAAGAGATCTGTAGTATCCAAAAGCTATAGTAAGGCATTATGATGCTTTAATTGTGAATTAAGGGGACATTTTAAACATGACTGTGCCAATCAGCCAAATCCAACATTGGTTCATCAAAATTTACTAAATACAACTGGCAAACAAGTAGAAACTTGTTTAGTGGGAACAACCAAGAGCAGTGCAGCTAGTCAGTGGTCACCAGGAGAGAAGACTGTAGTCATGGATGAAAAAGAAATATTGCAGGACTTGATAGGACCTGTGTGTAAAGATTATGTTTATCTGGATGGGGTGAAATGTAACTGTTTAATAGATATGAGTTCACAGGTAACCTGTATATGTGAAACCTTTTATAAAGCCCACTTATTTCTTTGGGAGTTACAGCCTATTAGAAATCTATTGCAAATAGAAGGAGCAGGAGGACAGACAGTGCCCTATTTGGGATTCATAGTTCTAGACTTACAAATTCTACAGGATATTGAAGGTACAGAAGAGAGATATGAGATTTTAGCACTAGAATGTCCAGATCAATGCATCCATCAACAAGTTTCAGCTATTAGTTGTACTAATGTATTAAAACACATGACTGATGCCAATATTAATCCAGGTGGAGTTAGTTCCTCAACAAGCACAGGCTTGCCATTATCAGTGGAAAGAAGCTTGCAGTTATTATTTGGAAAGTCAAAGAAAGAGGACTGAAATGGAAGATGGAAGTGAAATACAGTTGCCACGGGGAAGACCTGTCAATATCCCAGCAGGTCAATCATGCACAGTGACAGGTATTTTGCAAACATCACCACAGAGAGTGGGACCCACTCACTTGGAAGACCCAGAAGCTGTGGCTGGACCAGGAGGGTTATCCATTTTCCCATAGGTAGTATCTAACATGAGAATAGGGGTCCACATCAAAGAATCTGACCCAAAAGGATATTATATTGAATCCTCAGACTGTGGTTGCTAAAGCCTATGAAGTGGAGTGGGCAAAAGCCATAGTCATGCCAAACCTAGACATTTTGCAAATATAAAACAAAATGATTTTCCAGTTCTAAATGTTGAAGCTTCACCATTAAGTAAATTAGAGCAAAGAAGGGTTTCACAACATATATCAACAGAAATGCCAAGAGTTTTTGCAATACATGATTTGGACCTTGGGAGAGTTTCTGGTGTGACTCACAAAATTTGCTTAAAAAGTGATGTGCCTTTTGGAAAGAGAACTAGGTGAGTTTCACCTGCAGATTTTGAAGATCTCCAGCAACACTTGAGGGAACTATCTGCTTTAGGTGTAATTAAAGAGACTAGTAGCCCATATGCATCACTGGTAGTGCTGGTGAGGAAGAACAATGGAGCTCTTAAAATGGTAGTGGACTACAGGAAACTAAATAATTTGTCAGATAAAGATGCTTATCCTTTGCTAAGAATAGAAGAGACTTTCACATTGCTTGAACAATCCCTGTGGTTTTCTGTCTTGGATTTAAAAAGTGGATATTATCAAGTGCCAATGGAACCAGCAGATCACCAGAAGACAGCACTTACCTTCCCATTTGACAATTGGCAATTTAAGATGATGACTCAATGCTCCATCAGCATTTCAGAGAATGATGGAAAATGTGATGTAGGGTTTTAATCTAACAGAAACAGTTGCCTTTTTGGATGATTTGATATTTTCTGAAACTAAAGAGGAACATGAGGAATGTCTCCTCAAGGTTTTGCAAAGACTTCAGAAGCATGGATTGAAGTTGGCCCTTTCTAAATGTAAACTGTTCCAATCATTAGTGAAATACTTACATCATGTAACATTTGCATCTGGAATAGAGCCAGACAAGGAGGGAAAAAAAGATGCTAGTACTACCTGGCCGATGCCTACAAATATCAGAGAGCTTTGGAGATTTCTTGGGTTTTCTGGATATTATAGGAGGTTTGTGCAAGGATATTCAGTTACAGCAAAGCCATTAAACTCCTAGCAGGTATCCCTAAGGGGAGTAAAAATAAAGGGAATCAATCTCTTAAGGACAGATGGGATGCATGCTGCCAAGAGGCCTTTGAGACTTTAAAGTTAAAGTTGACTACTGCACCAGTGTTGAGATTTGCAGACTGGAGATTACCATATATATTACATACAGATGCCAGCACCACTAGTTTAGGAGCAGCTCTATACCAAATGCAGAACAACTGTCTCTGTGTCATTGCTTATGCCAGTAGAGTTTAAGCCATAGTGAATGCAATTATTCAGTGCACAAGTTGGAGCTCCTGGCCTTAAAATGGGCAGCTTGTGACAAGTTTCATGATTTCTTGTATGGATCAGAGTTTAAGGTGGTGACTGATAACAACCCATTAACATATGTACTAACCTCTGCCAAACTAGATGCTGCAAGACAGAGGTTGGTGTCAGCACTAGCTTTATATGATTTTGAAATAGTTTATAGGTCTGGAAAAGCTAATTTGGATGCTGACTTCCTCTCTAGAAGATTGACATGATGATGCTCCCACAGAAGATGAGGGAGGAATTAAGCAGAAAGAATCGCTAGAATGGTCTTAAGGAATCAACAAGATCCTACAGCATGGAAGTGATGGGATGCTGAAGTTTGTAAAGCAGTTATTAAAGTGCATACTGCAAGTCCTGAAGTCTACAGTAGCAAGATTTAACAAAGGGGACAACAGTCACTTTGAAACTCTACCTTCCTCAGAGGATCATATTCCAGAAGAATTTGAAAATTAAAGATGCCATATCAAAGCCTTTTATGGCCAAAATGGTGGGCTTCCTGATTGGGAAAAGTTGCAGAGAAGGGAAAAGTATATGACTAAAACAATCCTCTATTTGGAGAAGAATCATAGACCCACCTGGGATGAAGGGAAAAAAAGAAGAGTGTGAATGGGAGTGGCTTCGACTTTTGCTGTTGGATGGAGTCCTTTATTGGAAAGTGCAACAAAAGGGAAAAGACATAGAACAACTTGTGATCCTGTACACTCATCGAAGGAGAGCTCTAGGAGGCATCCATGATGAAATGGGTCACTTCGGAATTGAAAGAACTTTGGATTTGGCTAGGGATATATTCTTCTGGCCTAAAATGACTCAAGCAATAGAACAGATGTGCCGTAACTGTGAACACTGTATGAAGAGGAAAGCTAGAGTGAAAAGAGCAGCTGAATTAGTTAACATAAAAGCATATGCTCCCTTAGAATTGATTTGCATACACTTTTTGACTCTTGAACCAGATGCAACTGGCATCAAACATATTTTGATTACTGATCATTTTACCAAATATGCACAAGCATACCCCACCAATGATCAAATTGCAAGAATGGTAGCTACAACTCTTTGGGAAAATTTCATTTGCCGTTATGGGTTTTTCAGGAGGTTCCACAGTGATCAAGGTGCAATGTTTGAGTCAGAACTGGTTACGGAACTGAGTAAAATTGCAAGAACTAAGTCACATACTTCACCATATCACCCAAGAGGAAACCCAGTTGAAAGGTTCAATCATATACTTTTGGACATGCAGGGTACCTTGGAAGCAAATAAGAAATCTAACCGGGGAAAGTATATAAAACCACTGGTTCATACTTACAATTATGCCAAAAATGATACTACAGGAGAATTCCCCTACTTCTTAATGTTTGGAAGACAAGAATTACTACGCATTGATTTGTGTTTTGGGATAAAGCCAAAGGGTCAAATTGAAGTGACTCATCAGGAATGTCAGAGACTTAAAACACAGGCTTCATTATGCATATGATTTGGCCACCTAAAAAATTGAAAAACATCAGCAAGCCCACAAAAGAAGATGGGATGCTAAAGTCATGAAATCTATCATTTTGACAGGTGACAGAGTTCTTGTATGTAATTTCAGCCCCAGGGGTGAAGGTTACGGTTTTGGTTCTTACCCAATAATGAATTCTCGGAGACAGAAACACCTCAATCACTCAAGTCTCAGTCAAGGATGCCCCACCCTCTCGTAGTGATACTTACAGATCACTGTTCCTCGGGTTGGTGTTGAAAAACCTCCAAAGCACTACTTAAGCCGATTTTCGTGTCTTTGGTCTGAATTCAGAGTTGCCAGGTTTCAGCGCACAATGTAGTTCCTTATTTCTGATTCACTGAGAGTCTGTCTCACAATTGGGTCTTGTAGTCAACCTTCCCCAGGACCTCAACCATTGCCAGGCGAGACTGCTGAAATTAGCAGGACGTGTCACCCCACCGGCCTGTGGTAGTGGCCCTAGAAAAATGGCGACCCTATATCCCGATAGACGAGCCCCCAAATTGAAGGTTACGGTTTTGGTTTTTACCCAGTAAGGAATTCTCGGAGACAGACTCTTTAGATGAAGCAGAAGATTTTATTGGATATACAGCTTGCAAGCAGGGTGCCCAGCTCAGAGAACTGAACACCCCAAATTGAGTTAATCAGCAGATATATATACTATCCCGGAGAGGTATAGAAAATAAAAAATGCCCTGTCTTGGCCCCCTTTCTGGTGACCAAAACGTACAGTCTTCCAATCCCGTTTGCCTAGAGGAGGTGCCGTAACGCCTCTGTTGAGAGTTCTGTTCTTTCTCTGTGGAAACCCCCCCCTCCAGAAGGTCTGTTGAGATAACAAAGCTTGTGGTCTAAAAGTTACCCCACCCCTATAGTGCTTCTACTTCTCTCTCCAGAGGGCTCCTCTTTCTTTAAGCCAGCCTGTTCAAACATTTAGGTTCAGATACTATATTTTTATATGTAGCCAAGCACTTCTGGATTTATATGATTTATGACCAGAAGTCCCTATTCTCAATTTTGGGTTGTTTGTGCAGGCCTACTGTCTGGTTTCAAAATAAGCATTAATCAATTGATTTCAAGCAATATATTTCTAATGCAATTTAAAGCAAGGTTTTTGAGATCAGAAGCCCCTTATTTATTGCATTTCTTACAGGGGTATGCAAAAATTAGCTGATAGGTGGGAATCTGTTGTACATATAGTTCTGGATCAACTTGAAGAATATGTTCCAGTGTATAGGGTGCAATTGAAAGGTGGCAAAGATGTTGTTCGAACTTTGCACTGAGATATGCTGAGACCCTTTGGATTTATTTCCTCCTTTGAAGACATGAGTGATATGGACATTCCAGAGGATCCTATTCACAGCAGAAAGAGGCAGTAATCAACTGATCTTGTGGACTCAGTAGGAGAAGAAGAATTCACATTAGAGTCTAGCTTCCTTTCAGACCTGAATCCCTGAGCAATGGAATTCACCCCAAACTCCTCTTCGGCAGGCATCCTGCCAGGAAATAGATTTTCCCCGCCGGCATTTGGTAAGCCTAAGTAGGACAAGGTAGAAATCAACTGATGTTGTGGGCTCAGTAGGAAGAGGAGGAGAAGATTTCACATCAGAATCTAGCTTTCTTTCAGGCCTCAGTCTCTTAGCAAGGGAATTCACCCCAAACTCCTGTTCCAATGAGGTTAATGTAGACCAAAAGCCTTGCAAGAAAGAGCAAGAAAAAAAGAAGAAATTGTGCTGCCAGAGTCACCAGTTGTGGTTCCTCTTAGTACAGTGAACCCTGAGGAAATTGATAGTTTACCTCCTAGACCTACAAGAGTTAGAACTAAGCCTGCTAAACTAAATGATGAGGCTCTGAGCTTTTCAGTGGGGTCAACAAGAGTTAATTTCAACACTGTAATATGTAATTGTACTTGTAATTGTAATTTCAACACTGTAATATGACCCAGCTGAGCTCTGAGCAGGAGCAGGAGACAGAGGGGTGAGTGGTTTTTTACTTGCTTTCAGCTGAGAGGATTCAGCTGAGGATATTGGTGGGAGAACTGGTCTGGGAGTGTGGGGAAGCGCTTGGAGTTGTTGCAGATTCTTGGCTGCTTGAGAGAGGGAGAGGAAAGGGCATTGTTTGACTGTGATTGACAGCAATTGGGAGGAAAAGGGAATTAGATAAGCATATGGAGCAGAGGTCCATCAGTGGCTATTAGCCACAAGGTATAGATAGGGTCTCTGGGGCAAGTGATGCTCTGTCATCTTGGTGCTTGGGGGGGGGTCAACAGTGGGAGGGCTTCTAATGTCCTGGCCCCACTGGTGGACCTCCTGATGGCACTGGTATTTCTGGCCACTGTGTGATACAGAGTGTTGGACTGGATGGGCCTTTGGCCTGATCCAACATTGGCATCTCTTATGTTCTTATGTTCTTATGTAATTGTTTAATCTTTCCATTAGATGTAAATTTGTAGATACTGTAGAGGCGACAGGTGACAGAATTTTAGCAGGGGAGAATGTAACCCCTAGCTAGGAATGGAATGAGCCAGGAAGGGATGTAGCCTCTAGATGCAGAAGGATGCAGACTGTGTTGAAAGCAAAGGAGGGAAGCAAGACTGCCCTACTGGGGAGTTTGTCACAGGCTCTTAACACCTAAACTGTGATTTATGGATGGACACTGGTGAGGGAGAGCGACTTTTGTCCTAAATTTTAGCCTTTAGAATTATTGTTTCAGGTCTGTATTATCTAATGGGGAGTTCATTTGGGATGAGGGAGAGCGACTTTTGTCCTAAATTGTAGACTTTAGAATTATTGTTTCAGGTCTGTGTTATCTAATGGGGAGTTCATTTGGGACCTTCATCTTGGAAACCGGTGCACAGAGTGTTCAGCTGGAGATTTCTTGGGCCATCTACAAGAGGAAAGAGATGGACTTTGTGGGTAACAAGCTGTGAAGGAGGGAAAGGTTAATGGTTTGGACTTAAAAAGATCACTGTTCTATTGTGTTACTAAGATCTATGTTTTTGTTACATGATGTTAAGTGAAATGTAAAAAATATTTTATTTCTTTTAAATTATTGCAAGATTCATTCCAAGTTCTGCCCCACCAAACCCACAGGCTGAGGTTACACTTCAGTGCTGCTGGATTCGACTGACCTCATTTATATAACTCCACTTTTATTATTGTCTTAGTTACCCCCTTATTTACTAGAACATTTAGCTTTTAGATGACTAATGTTCAAACAAATATAGGAGATTCACTTAGCTTTGAGTCCTTTTCCTTGGCATTCATTTGTTTGAACACCAGGATGTCAAGATCTCTACATTTCCAAGCAGTACAGATCTTTACAGGTAACCTTTTGAAGCTGAAGTTCGATAGATGAAGCAGACCTGTGATTTATATATGAGTTCTGTTTTTGCAACAAAAGCCATTCTCGTACTGTACGAGGAGCAACCGCCAAGATGCATTAATCAGACCTTAATTAACAAGGAAGAAAGGTGATAATTTACATTTATTCTGGATTGACACATTGTACTTTATTTAGCAAATGAGAGCTGTCAGGCGCTACCAGTGAACCTTAGATTGAAGACAGAGGGTTGAAAATGTGTCTTCTGCCTGCCAGAGCCTTTGTAGGAGGGAGACTTCGGTGTGTTTATACAAGGATCATTAGACATACCTCATGCTAAGCTTTCATGAATCTTTGAATACGTAATGCTCAAAGGTCATCAGGTATGAAATATTTTATAATGGCAAACTGTCATCATCAGTGAGAAATGGTGATTTATCAAAAACCCTGTTCACATATGGCAACTGGATAAGTTTCAAAGCATTGCCAGGGAATCCATAATACTTGCGGGAAAAGAAAGGATGAAAGGCCTGGGTACCACCAAGTAGCCATGGGGGTGAGGGAAAAGAAGGAGGAGAGAAGAAAGCAAGAAAAAGGCTTCACTGAGGAGGAAGGGTTTCATTACCCTACTATCCTTTGTTCCTGGTATTCAGGTCAAAGCTTCAGGGATTCTGTGACAAGAGATGTTACCAAATTTTATGCTAACTCTGGCTTAGTTTAACAACTCAAGTTCTTTTATGGTATCTCCAAAACTGAACTCATCTTTTTTCCAAATAATATTAATAAATCTTGATACAAATATTGCTGTTAAAATTAACATCTATTTCTGTGTCAGTTGCTATATATAGTGTACAACAATACAGTCCTAAACAAGTACACTCTTCTAAGTCAAATGAAGTCAGTGGATTGTACTGTGAGGCTGTAGTCATATGAGCAGTTTGCTGTGATACAGTAAAGTCTTACACTCTTCTAAGTAAAATGAAGTCAGTGGGCTTAGAACAGTGGATTGTACTGTGAGGCTGTAGTCACATGAGCAGTTTGCTGTGATACAGTAAAGTCACCTTTGAGGATTTAAACAGCATGATCAGATAGCAATATCTGCCTTCCGTGCCCCAGTTAATGTGACCTCATGTCGGCCCCCTTTGGAAGCAGAGTAATCAGACACTGGGTAAAGTTTGGTGTTTATGGATGCCAGTGCTTCCACTCCGCTTTACCACTCCACATCATTGAAGTGTAACCTCCCACCTGTATTCAATGAGGTCAGTCAAATCCAGAATCACTGAAGTGTAACCTCCCACCTGCATTAAACTAAAAATGACTGGACATTTTCCCCTTTCGCCCTTACTATTTATTTTGGTTTTTGAAGGACTGTGTGAGGCTATAAGGAATGGCAGAAATATAAAGGGGATCAAGGTAAAAGGGCAAGAATATAAAATTCAGGCATATGCGGATGATATTGCAGTTATGATGTTGGACCCATCAGAATCTATGATACCACTAATGAACGTGTTAGATAAGTTTGGTCACTTAGCTGGTTTTAGAATTAATATAGGGAAAACCAAAGTTATAACAAAAAATTGTGAAGAGAAGATAATTAAAAGTATAGAGGTTATTTCTAAGTTCAAAGTGGTTAAAAGAGTAAAATATCTAGGAATATACATAACAGAACTAGTACTCTAGTTCAAGACAACTATGAAAGGCTAATTACAGCAACCAAAGAGGAATTTGAAAAGTGGTCCATGTTACAGCTTACTTTAATGGGAAGAGTAGCGGCGATTAAAATGTCTTTCCTCCCAAAAGTGCTATTCCTCTTTCAAAAGATACCAGTGTTGCGTAATTTTAGCTATTTTCAAAAGTTGGACAGGTTAGTCCGAGAGTTTGTCTGGCAAAAGAAGAAACCAAAAATTAAAACTGTTGCAGGAGAAAAATCAAAGGGGAGGTCTAGCAATACCTAATTGGCAAGTTTACTACCAAGCGGCGGCACTTTCTTGGTTAAGAGAATGGATCCTCCTGAAAAATACAAGGGTTTTAAGCTTAGAAGGTTTTAACCTGATGGCTGGATGGCATGCCTTTTTATGGGATAGGAAATATGAGACACACTCATACTTTAGGCAACATCTGATTAGAGCCAGCTTACTGAAAGTATGGAATGAGATAAAGATATTATTTTATACTAAGACGCCAAGATGGCTAGCCCCATTAGAGGCTATAACCTTACCAAATTTAATGTCAGAGGTACGGACGCTGACGTATGAGGCCTTTCTGGATAGGAATAACATGTTAAAATCTCAGGAGGAAATGATGGCCCAACAGATACAACTGTCGTGGTGGGAAAAAAACCAATTGAGTTCGAAATATGCTAAAGATAAACAAATAGGTTTCAATTCTGGAAGGTCAGAATTGGATAAACTACTTCTAGGTGAAGATAGTAAGTTGATCGGTAAAATATATTCCTTTTTGTTAAATTATAAGATGCAAGATGAGGTCTTTAAAGTAACCATGAGACCATGGATGGGAAACTTAGGGTATGAGATTGACATATTGAAGTGGGAAAAGATCTGGCGAAATACAAGATGGTTAAAAGCGGTGGCACTAAAAGAAAATGTTTTTAAGGTGGTACACCAGTGGTATATGGCACCAGAAAGGATAGCCCGAATATATGCGGGCTCAGATGGAAAATGCTGGAAATGTAAGACCCAAGTGGGCTCTTATTATCACATATGGTGGACGTGTAAGGAAGTGCAGCATTACTGGAAGGAGGTGCAAATGCTGTTAGTGCAAATAACTAACATACAAATTCCGTTAGACCCAGAGATATTCCTTTTAAACATACTTCCTGATAAGTGGAGCGGAAAAGAAAAATATATGATTCTGCATGTAATAATGGCAGCGAGAATTGTGTTTGCAAAATATTGGAAAAATGAACAGGTACCAAGTAGGGGGGAGGTGATCACTAAAATAATAGAAGTGGTAGAAATGGATAATTTAACACAAAAAATTCATGGGAATATGAAATTAGTTTTTCAGAATGTTTGGTCACAAATCTATAAATGGTTGGAGCACATTTAACTATATAGTTTACAAGGTTGTACAAAAGAGATTTATTTAAGTATTAAGACCTAAGAAGGGAAATGCAGGAGGAGATCTGGTTATATGTTGTCATACGTTTTATGCTACTTGTCTTATGTGTTTGTTTGTTGGTAATGGTATGTAGTAGATGCAGTTGAGGATGTTTTGTTAAATTCTGTGTAGAAAATAATAAAAATTATAATTAAAAAAAGAAGACAAAAGTAATGACTACAGAGGAATTACACAACTTTAAAACTGATGATGAAAAAACTGAAATTGTTAAGTTTCTATTCCTTGGCTTCATCATCAACCAAAAGGAAGACTGCAATCAAGAAATAAGAAGGAGTTGCTAATGATTATGAAAGTTTATGGGTTTTGTTAGAATCATATTTGTCAAGTGTTTTCTTTTAAAATCATACCCCATTGCATCATTTAACATATAGTTTTAAATGTATTATAAATATATGTAACCAAATCATTTGAAGGATTGATAAATTTTTAACAAAATTTGTACATTTTTATGAGAGTTACTAGTAATGCTTTACTAAGTAGTGCAATGAATTTTTATTTTTAATCCCTGTGCCCAATTTTGGAGTTGAGAGGGTTGTTCAGTAATAAATGTATGATGTACACTTAAAAAAAAGAAGAAGGAAATAAGAAGGAGATTGAAACTGGGAAGGGCAGCCATGAAGGAGTTAGAAATGTGTTGCTGGTGACCAAGCTCAAAATGATTCATAACATAGTGTTTCACATTACTATGTACAGGTGGGAAAGTTAGACAGTGAAGAAAGCTGACAGGAAGAAATCTGATTCATTTGAAACGTGGTTGGAGGAGAGTTTTACAGATACCATGGGCCAACAAAAAGTCAAATAAGTGAGTTCTAGATCAAATCCACATGGGATGGACTGACACAGTAAAGGAAGTCACGGCTCTCACTTTGCAAGACCTGAGCAAGTTTGGAGGTCATTCATTCATAGGGTCGCCATAAATCAGAAGTGACTTAACAGCATTTAGCACACATAAACGTATGGGTTCTAAGAAGAAGCTTGCAAAAACAAATGGAAATCCAGTTGAACCATGAGGAGTTTGCCCAGGTTGCTAATCTTCTGTTGACCAATAAGACCTCAGGATATATAGAGATATCTCTCCCTTATTATAATTGAGTAGTGGGCACCAAAATTCTAAAATTGGCCCCTTTAGTGTTAGGCCAGAAGCCCTGCCACTCAGAAGACACTGGCTGGGTTGACTGGCTGCTTTGTGCAGTCCCGCCCAGCATTCCAAGGTCATTTGCATATGGAAGCTAATTGGACTTCACTCCATTCCACACCTCAAACTCCCCCCCCCGCAAGGCAGTTGGAATTTTCAGTTGCATAACATACCTCATAGGGGAGAGGAGAATGATGTCAGCTGCTTTGGTTACCACTGCAGGGAAAGACTGCCCTTTCCCTAGGCAGAGGCTGTGGGGGGGGTGTTGTAAAACTTAAGACAGAAAGGCAGATAAAGTTTGGCTGATGGTTGCCAGGAAAGGACATAGGG
>NW_015165881.1:308095-317645 GCF_001447785.1 Gekko japonicus
ACGGAAGGCCGATGCCTCCGTCGCCCGGCCGAGATTGGGGGGGTGGGGGCGAGGCAGGCGATGGAAGGCCGATGCCTCCGTTGCCTGGCTGGAGTGGCCGCGGGGGGGTCTGGAGTCGGGCGGCCGCTGGCGGGGGACGCAGTCGCCCGGGCCGAGATTGGGGGGGCAAGGCGGGCGACAGAAGGCCGATGCCTCCGTCGCCCGGCCCTCTACAGAATCCACCCCCCAAACCTCCAGGTATTTCCCTCCTTAGAGCTGGCAACCCTACATTCCCCTCAGTGCCTGTTGGTAGGCAACTAAGCTTGGTCCTGTCACCTACTTTGGCCTTTGGGAGAAAACACATTGGGGCCAGTCCTGATAGGGTTGCCAACTCCAGATGGGAAATTCCTGGAGATTTGAGGGATGGAGCCTGAAGAGGGTGAGGTTTGAGGAGGGGTGGGACCTCAGACAGGTACACTGCCATAGACTCCACCCTCCAAACCAGTCAGTCCCACATAGGGAACCATTGTTGCCAATCTCCAGGTGAGGGCTGGAGAGCACTCAGTATTACAACTGCTCTGCAGAAGGGAGGGCAGAAGTCAGCTGAAGTCAAAGGGGCAGATAATGGTAGGTTGATGGCTAGCTGGGAAGGAGATGGGGTTGCCAACTACATCCTGACAAATTCCTGGGGATTTGAGGGGTGGAGCCTGGAGAGGGTGGGGTTTGCAGAGGGGTGGGACCTCAGACAGGTAGAATGCCATAGACTCCACCCTCCAAACCAGCCATTTTGTCCTGGGTAACAATTGCTGCCAATCTCCAGGTGAGGGCTGCAGATCACTCACAATTACAACTGCTCTTCAGGTAGCAGAGATCAGTTCCTCTGGAGAAAACAGTGGACTCTGTCATTATACCCTGCTGAGGTCACCACAGCAAATTGACACTGTTTGCCCAAAGCCAGAGCACTGCCCCAGAGCCTCTTTCTAGATCTTGTTGTATTGCTTTCACAACGGGCTTTACTGCTAGTAGATATAGAAAGCTAAGAAACAGTCCCACCTTCTTCCTTTCTTATCAGCAACAAAGAAATCCCCTTATGTTAGTATGGTGTAAGGGATTTAGAGGGAAAATCTAGCACAAGCTTCTGCGCTGGCCTCTTTCATCTGCTTGAGGAAGCACATAGGATTGGTCTGCTAGTGTTTTAGCTTGTTTAGCATAATAAATAATATATTAAGTAATTATATATATTTTTCATCTTCAAAGGTCTTCACTAGCATTATTTAATTAATCCTCTGAGAGCAGAGATTTCAGTCCATTAATTGGCATATTAGCTTCACCCACTATTCCCCAACCATGATGCCAGTTGGGAATAGCGTGTTATAAATAGTAAATGAATGTTTGGATTAATTAAACCATAAATTTAAAGAGGGGCTTTGTAGTACTGGGATGTATCATCTCAAAATGTAGACTTTCCCAACTACAGCAGTGGTAGCAAATAAATGCCCTTAAAACTTTAAAATGTATTCCCCACCATTCAGTATAGGTGTTGACTATGCAGCGCAGCTTGGTTGAAAGCAGTGATTTTAATTTGCACCAGTAAATACAATTATTAAGCAATTAACCAACAGGCATTTATAGATGGTAATTATCTTTGTTTAAATAAACACAAATGAGTTGTCTAACAATAGAATTTTGCTAGTGGCTCAGCTAAGAATGATATTTTGAGACTCAGAAGCCAGAGGAAGTCAACGTAAGAGACAACTGGGGAATTGCATGGGTGAAGCCCATAGGTGATTGAAACAAAAAGTACTTTTTTTCATTATTAACTTCAAAAGGAAAAGCTTCTCCAAAATGATGAATATTTTGTCAGCTAAAATTATTCATCAGTAATGGGAGGCATTCTTAGAAAATGAGGATTTAATATGTAACCAATTAGCAAAAAAATTAAGTCAATTACCATACACAATTTTCTGTGTTAAATGTTAATTAAAGCCAGGGGTATTTTTAATAAAATTAATATGGAGAAAACAAATCATGAAAAAAGAGCCAGTTTAACCTAACCTATTAATCTATTAATCAAGAACAGAGCTAGCTTCTTAGAGATATATTTATTGCCACTGCTAATTTAATATTTGGAGGTTCAGTGCATAAGCAAAATCTTTACAATTTAGGAGATCATATTTCAAAACAAATGAACACAAATAAAAAGCACATAGCTAATTAGCAATGCCTCTCCACATGCAAGATCTCCCTTGAAACCGAAGAAGGCCTCTGGAATGAAAGGGAAGCTTGATGAATCTGTCCATAGGATATATCATTGGTGAAAAACAGAAATCTATCCAGTTCCAAGAATATCTGGGGCATTATGAAACAATGTCAGAAGTAACTTATACTTTTGTTATGCAACATTATGATTGACACACAGCATAAAACAAGATGGTCCTGTCCTATTTGTCTTGGCTGGAATTCCTGTTAAGTAAGGTTATTGTAAGTCTCCTTTACATCTAAGACCAAGGTGTGATGCATCCATCAGACATTTCCTCCCCTTGTTTAAAACTGAACGTCTTTTTCCATTGCTTTGTAAACCCCAGCACAGTTATACCTCTCAAATCCCCTGCTTTTATTCAGAAGAAATCAGCTAAGCCATAGCCTGGTCTGGAGTTTCTTTCACAATGTCAAGTTTTCAAGACAGGGTCACTTCAGAGAGGATGTGACAGGTAGTAAGTAGGTTTGTCAAGAGAAATTGTCTTACTTACCTTTTGCCCCTGAAATTCAAAAATCCTTTTCTTTTCCTCTTTTTAGGATTTTGGACTCAGTTTCTAATTAATTCCATTTTGATTAAAGAGAAATTTGAAGAGAAGAAGGGTAGGGTGTTCTGCAAAATTTCAGAATTTCAATTTGTAGATGCTCAGAGGAAGGCAATGCCTTCTCAAATCTTCCAACCCTTCTGCTAGAGCAACACCCTGTGGTATATAACATAAAACAACAAATGCCATAAAGAGATATTACACTTTCCATGTTTTGGTTGTTTTGAGAAGTCTCGAAATCTAATGGTGCAATTCTGTGCAGTAACTCCAATCTAAACTCTTTCACACCATTGGGAGTGAAAGTAACTTGGCATAGGGTGGGGAGAGGTCCTTGGCATGGTGCTGGCACATGCCTGTTGGGATCACGGGGTGCATGCTGCTGGCAGCTCCCGAGGCACCCAGCACAGCAGCCAGCCCCTTCTCTCCCTCCCTCCCACCGAGTGCATGCTCGCATCTGAGTGGGGAAAAGAAAGGCTGCTTTAGGGTGGGCGTGTGGCACCGGCTCCTTTTCCGGAGACTCCTGTGTCACCCGCCATGCTGGGGCCTTTCTGCAGGTGGCACAGGACCACCAGATGGCATGCCCTGCTGCTCCCAGCCCTTTGGAAAAGCCCCTTCCCAGCCCAGGGGCACGGGGGCTCAGCCTTGGGTCAGCCATCTGGGCTCTGGGAATGGCTGGCTCTACAGGAAAAGGTGGCTTCCCTCGGTTTCTCCTGTGATGGAGCGACTCTCCCGGCCCTCTTCTTGGAGGAGGCACCGCTTGGCAAGAGGTGGCGAGGCTTTTCTCTTCTGATGGCCCCTGCCTGCCTGCCTTGAAGGAAGCTGGTTTGCGGCAGAGTGTCAGTAGATGCACCCCCCGGTCCCGCCTCCCCTTCCTGGCTGCCTTTGGAGGCAGACAACCTGTGTGTTCCCCCAGACCTTTGCCTGGTTCCCCATTTGTGCCCTCTAAGGGGTGCAAGATCATTTTGGGGTGACCAGTCGAGGGAAAGTGGCGCAGCGCTGTTCTGCCTGACCGCAGCTAACTAGCGGGGTGAAGCTCTGGCCTCCGGCTGCTGGGATGGAAGGAACTCAGCCACCCCAGACACAACACCTGGGCCCTCCTCCACCTGCCCCTCGCTGCTCCACAGCCGTTGCAGGAGCTCGCGCAAAACAACAACAATTGGGGGGCACGTTTCGTCCCCAGCAGTGCCACAAGGCCGTCATTGGGCAGGCCTGCTGCTGCAGCTGCTGGGGGAGGCGGCAGCCCCAGCCTCTTTCCTGGCCAATGGTGGAGTTCAGTCAGCAGGATGGAGGAGATTGTTCCTCGCCCACCCACCCAGCCGCCCACCCGACCAGGTTCGGCAGTGAGGAAGGAATCAGGCTTCATTCTCTTCTGTTTTAGCCTCACAACGTCCCTGTGAGGAAGGTGAGGCTGAACCTGGCTTTCCCTGATCCTAGTCCGACACTTTAACCAGTGAACATTACTTAGAAGGCATTTTGAGTGAGTAAAATTTTGTCCAAAAATAATTTCACTCATTCATAGGAGTGCTTCATAGCACTTGGTAGGAGTGCTTTCCCCAGTGTCACCCAAATGTCCAGTTTTTCCGTTGAAAAATTTGAGGGGGAGAGGCTGGCAGTGGGAGAGACCTGGAGTTCTGTTTTGTTTCAGAACCTTTTGGGTTTTTTTCCCCTAGGCCTTCAACTCTTTGGCCTGTCTGGATTTCCGATTATGCAGGAAGACCTGGAGTCATGCCAGAGGCCTGTAGCTCCACTGCATTAGAAGCTACAGCAGACCAGGGAGGGGAGACACCATGCCTTCTGTAGGCAAGAACTATACCAGCAAAATGCCTTCAGGCACTGGTGTGGATGGGTCAGCAGTGAGCTGACCAAGGCTGAAGCTTATCCTCCAGTGGGGTTAAGATTAAGGGGGAGAGGCTGGCAGTGGGAGAGACCTGGAGTTCTGTTTTGTTTCAGAAGGCAGAATGTCTTCAAGCACTGGTGTGGATGGGAGAGCAGTGAGCTGACCAAGGCTGAAGCTCGTCCTCCAGTGGGGTTTCAACAGGAAGGTCTTTCTCCAGGGTTTTTGGCCATGGAAGAATAAACCTCATCTCCTGCCCATGGCAGCAAAAAGTGGAGAGGCTGGTTGTCTGACACACAAGGAAGGTTATAAGCGCAGAATCCTTTCCCTGGTGCAACAATGGGTGGTTGTCACACCAGGGCTGGACCCTCCTTGCCTAGGCAACACAAGGATGACTTAACTGTGCTGTTCTCTGTGTTCTTAAATGGGAGTAAGACCTCTTGACGACAGTGGGACCTGCATAGGATTAAGCAAACCTGCACAGGATTAAGCCATAGGAGTAGCTGCCCGCCAGAGCCCTAGGCCTCCTTCTCCCACACAAGTCCTGCTTCCGTATTCCTTCTCCCCCCTGCTACACACAGAGAGTTTGGTGGAAGGACCGGTGTGTTTGTGCTTTCTGCGCTGAAAGGTAGGCTTGCCAGCTCTGAGTTGAGAAATACCTGGAGGTTTTTGGGGTGGAGCCTGAGCGGTGGGTGTTGCCTTCTGACACACTTCCGGTGATGTCAGGGGCTGTGGCATTTGCAAATAAGTGATGCTAATGAGTTATGCTAATGAGCTCCTGCACCTCTTTTTCTATGAAATGACCCTTCACAGTAGCTAAAAAATGGTTGTTATGCAGTTAATATTACTTGGTAATAGTTTTTTAATTTAATAATTTTATTATTTGTGTTTGGATATCTTAATGTGACATGAAGTTTTTCAGATTTTTCTGCAATCCTAGGACTTGTCTCAGGTTTGAAGAAAGGTGTGTCTTATCTGTTCATGGTTCCAGTCTTTGGATTTAAGTATCCACAGATGCAACCATGTTGGAAATTAGATATATTGATAATAATTTCCATTGATTTATCTTGAAAATGTTCCGCTCCCGATAGAATTGGGATGAAATTCTCAGACATCGTCTTCCAAGAGGTGTTTCTTTCAGAAGTTCAGCTAGATAAGAGAAAGCATGGCACATTTCTAGCTCTAACCTTCCATGCTTAGGGATGGGAATGCTCAGGTTTTGTAGCCCTCACACTCAAGGGATCTTTCCTATCAGTTTGTGGACAGAAAGGATAAAGAGCCGATAGAATCAGAATCAGAGGCAACAGTCTTCCCATGGATGACACTCACAAAACAGTTCCATTTGTTTAATCCTTTGGTTCCAATCCCATCTGTCTACCCACTTAGCTTTCTGACAGCACCACACAGCCAATCAAATGTGGCTGTACAACAGCATAATCAAATAATTTCAAACAGATGGAAGGAATCATTGCTCTTACTCTGAATAAGTAGACACTTTGTACTCCCTGCTCACAGCACTCTGAAAAATGACCGAAAAGGAGTACATTTTTTGCAGCTTGCAAAAGCTTCCCCAAAGCACTTCTTTTCAGCCCAGCCCAGGAAAAGGCTTGTATAGATCTGGATTGCCTTGCAAAAACTTAAAAATGTGCCCTAACAAAAAAATAAACAGTTTTCTTTTTTAAAAGTCCATAATGTTAAACTACTTTTATACTATGTTTATGCTTTGGTTCACAAGCATATCCATGTATCTTCTCACTCCACAATGTATGTGGATTTCCTTTTCCCAGGATATGCCAAACTAGTTTAAATCTCTGTAGCTTGTATTTTCAGGTCATTAGTTCTGAATCCAAAGGTTTCCTACCAGCAGAAGATGGCCACCCCATTCACTGACTCCCCTCCCACTGAATACACATTTTGCCCCCAGCCACTGGTTTTGAGTCCCCCTGCCCCCCCCCCAGTGCAAGTGAGTTAAGTTGTAGTTAATACGATTAATATCTGTGAAATTCTTCTTCGGAGTTTTCAGTCAGTCATTTCTATTTCCAAGGTACACACAGTGTCATCCATAGTTTCCCACTCCTCCATTTAATCCTCACAGAAACCTTGTGAGGTAGGTTAGGAGACCATGTGACTGGCCAAAGCCACATAGTGAATTCCATACTTAAGTGGGGACTTGGAGCCTAGCAGTGCAATCCTAAGTGGAGTTACACCCTGTTTAAGCTTGCATTTAGTCTGACATGCAAACCATGATGCCACTCGTTTTTGCTTTCATGACAATAACAGCTCCCAACCACAGTGTTCTCTCTTAACACTACAGCAACTTTTCTTTTATGCTAAATCAACTTGTTTCATCCAGCAAAACTTTTGGGGAACTCATGGTGATGGTTACAGGCCTCTGTTACTTCACTACAGTTAAGTGCAGTTGAGTCACTGCCTTACGTGTGTGACTTCCAGTGAATGACTCCTGACAATTCCAAGAACGCAGGCTTCAGAGGCAACCAACAATAGCAGCAATAGACAGGTTTAAGCCTTCAGAAGACAGATTCCTGCTTTTTTATGTCACAAGCTATTGTTTAAGCAAGCATTTCCCAGAGTTAGTTGGGAATTTTCCAGCAGATACATTTTCTAGTGCACAGCCCAAGAGAAACAGCTCCTCACTGTGGAGAGCTGCAGGTCTGGGCCACCCAAATGGGAAATGTGTGCAGAATCCTAGAAAAAGAAGCTAAGTAGCGATGCGGGGGGGGGGGGGGGGGAGTTGTTCACTCCAGTTGTTTTTCTAGTGCCAATTAGAAGGCAGACCAAGGAGTCATTCATAGATGAGATGACTGCAGCAGCTGCATTCCTGTTTGGTTGTGTGCAATCACTATCATAAACATAGCTATGATTCACCGCCAGTAGTTGTTGTGATGGCCATGAGCACAGATGGCTTTAAAAATAGGTCAGACAAATTCAAAGAGGGAAGGTCTATCAGTGGCTACTAGCCAAGGTAAATAAATGGAAGCTCCATATGTAGAGGTAGTAAACCTCTGAAACCTGTTGCTAGGAGGCAACATCTGGGGAAATCCTTGGTCTCTGTGCCCTGTTTGCTGACCCACCAGGGCAACTGGATGGCCACTGTGTAAAATAGGGTGCTAGACTAGATGAGCCACTGGTCTGATTCAGCAGAGCATCTCTGATGTTGTTATAACGAAGATCAATAATGGTTATTCATTAAACTTTCCAACCAAAAATCACTCAGCAGCTGTCAGTAAAGTATGTGACTGATACCAGCTCAACTGATCTTGTGATATGGTTGCCAGCTCTGGGTTGGGAAATACCTGGAGATTTGGGGGGTGGAGGCTGAGGAGGGCAGGGTTTGTGCAGGGGAGGGACTTCAGTGGGGTATAGTGCCATATAGTCCACCTTCCAGAGTGGCAATTTTCTCCAGGTGAAGTGATCTCTGTTGTCTGGAGTCCAGTTGTAATCCCAGGAGATCTCCAGCCAGCACCTGGAGGTTGACAACCCTGTATTGTGAATTGGTTGCCTGGCATACTGCAAGTGAAGGTGGCCAATATTTTTTGCCTTGTCTTAATCAAAGGGAGTAGAATTTCCCCAGAGTGAAGCAGAACTGCCAAAGTATTTTTTAAAGTATGTTTTGCCTTCCTTCTTACAGATTAAGTTTTCAATTTGATATCTTCTTGGTGAAAGTAAGCCCTGTTGAAGAAGTGAGACTTGCTTGCAAGTAAACATGTATAGGATTGGGATTAGGGATTGGCATGGACCACAAAAATGCAGTTTGGTTCATGGTTCATGAACTGAACTACAAACCCCACGAACCCAGGCAGTTTGCATACAAACCAAACTGGGTTTGTGAAGTTTGTGCACAAAACAGCTGAGCTGCGGGGGCAGCCTGCTCCCATGGCTCCCTTGTTTGGGGCTCTAAACAGTTGAGCTGCGGGAACAGGTTGCCCCCACGGCTCAGCTGTTTCTGATCTTTTGGTAGCTTTGGGGGGGATGTTTTGGCAGTTTTCATGGGGAGAAGAAAGCA
Organism: Gekko japonicus; assembly: GCF_001447785.1. Classification (NCBI taxonomy): domain Eukaryota; kingdom Metazoa; phylum Chordata; class Lepidosauria; order Squamata; family Gekkonidae; genus Gekko; species Gekko japonicus. Next base: position 316,734 of record NW_015165881.1, read on the forward strand.
GGGGTTTAAACCCCTGCTTTTTGCTCCCCATGAACCTCCACAAATTGCATTAAAAGGTTGTGGAGGTCTGTGACCAGGCTGCAGTTCACAAACTTCAATTCACAAACCATGAACTGCTCAAAATTCATCATGAATAAAGGTTTGTATGCCAGTTCATGCCCATCCCTAATTGGAGTACAAAGTTCCCAAGTTGCTTGTCATAGTCCTGGACTAAGCTCTGATTAGAGAGGCTCTCATTTCCAAGCAGTGATATGTGAAATTTGTCCCTTTATTTCTGCACATTTTTCTGTGCATGTGAAGTTGTTGGGCGGTTTGTCAACTGATACAAGCTGAAGGCTAGCACACTGTACCACAGTTTCCATTCAGTTTCACTTCCTTGGTACACAGGCTCAGTTTGAGAACAGCAAAGGAGCAAAGGGAGATCTACAGATGCAAATTTCCATCCTTGGGGATGCTTGCTACTCTCTCAAAAATAATGTTGCTGGTTTGTATTGAACATTATGCTTTGCCCATATACACTCTATTCACATATAAGTTGCTACTCTAATACATAGAAATGCACATGGAATGTAATACAGAGTTGAAGGATATCTGCACTTGGAAGCACAAACTAAACATTCCTCTGTTTCACAGCTTCCACAAAAATGTATGCATTCAGCCATTTCCCCCCATATTGGATAGAATCAGACATAAGGAAGTTCACAATAACCATCCACATGAGTGAAATTACAGTTATCCAGATAGTAAATCAAAGTAGTTGGATTATTACAGCATTGCTAATTCCTAAAAAATTGAAATTAATGATTTATGATGTTATAATTATTATTTGGAATTGTTTTTATTTGTAACCTGCCTTGAGAAGAACCCTGGAGAGGCAGCATATAAATTCTCTTCTTCTTCTTCTTCTTCTTC
>NW_015165882.1:0-5631 GCF_001447785.1 Gekko japonicus
CCAACAAAGTTTTATTCAAGGTATGAGCGACCGTGTGCATGCACACTTTTTCAGATTTGCCGAACAGCAAATTAACATGTAACATGATGAAGAAGTGTAAAGACAAACTGAATAACAAGCGAAGGTTATAAGGTCAACAGCTGTAAAGCAATAAATATGTAAAAATAGCAGATAAATGTGTAAAGGTGTCTTTTCTAATCCTAGGGAAGTAAACTGATAAAGCATAAGCAGGTTATGTAATTGGCAGCCTACAATATGGAATGGTATAATATAGCCCAGGGCTATTTGGGGGCAGGAACGCACAGGAACGGAGTTCCGGCTGGCTCCTGAGTTGGCCACGCCCAGCAGGAACTCATTAGCATAATAGGCCACACCAACAGCAGAAACTCATTAGGATTGGCTACATTAGGGGTGTGTGGCCTAACATGCAAAGGAGTTCCTGCTACAAAAAAAGGCCCTGGGTTTTGACAACAAACAAGGTAAACAGAATAAGAAGCAAAAGGTGGGTGTGGCTGGATAACCACACTTCTGGTGACATGGGGGTGTGGCCTAATGTGCTAATGAGCTGTGCTGTCAGGGGTGTGGCCCAATATGCTAATGAGTTCCTGCTGTTGGGTGTGGCCTATTATGCTAATGAGTTCCTGCTGGGCTTTTTCTACATAAAGAGCCCTGATATAGCCCCATCTCATCAGAACTTGGAAGCTAAGCGGGACTAGTCCTTGGATAGGAGACCACCAAGGAAGACTTTGCAGAGGAAGGCAAGGGCAAACCATCTCTGCTTAATCACTTGCCTTGGAAACCCCATGGGGGTCACCATAAACCAGGTGCAACTTGATGGCACATTACATACACAGAATTTACAGGCAGAGATTCCGGAGGTAAACCCCCTTGGCTAAGAGCAGGCAGTTCAACTGGAAAACCTATTCACCTATCCAGTGGCCGAGTTCAGACTGGCAGCTTGAAGCACTAGGGAGTCATGGCAAAGAAGACCCGGAACAGACCCGGAACAGCTTGTATTCCCGTTCACACTGCAGCGAATGAAGCGGGAGGATACCACGGAGGAAGTGCAAGGAAGCGTTTGCACTGTTGGCCCACCCCTGGCGGGCTGTTAGCGGCTGTTTCTGTGCTCCGCTGCATGCACCTATGTGCATGGGCGCATGGGCACCTGCCCGCGGAAACAGCTGGTGCCTTTTATCAATGTCTGCGGGTTGTTCCCGCCTTAGCAGCGCTTGTGTTCACACTCAGGGAACCGGAATCACCCCGCTCTACACACGGTTTGCTACCACTTTCACCTGGTACTTTTTAAACTCGGGAGGGAAGCGGCACAAGACGGCTTGAGGACGGCTGGGGGAAGCCTGAAAGATGTGCCTGTGTGAACCCGCCCCTTTAATCCGCTACTGAAACGCTCCTGAAACGTTTGGCTGCCGTACCAAACTGCCAGTCTGAACTTGGCCAGTGAGACTGACACTTTGAGGTGAATAAGCACAGGAGCATGATATGACTTGGATATTAAGGTTCTTTTGTGCATCCATATCTATTCATTCTTCCAGTTTTCCTTCTACCCTTCTCTCTCCCTCTGGCCTAAATTTAGGGTGCAATAGCACGAGCAGTTTGGCCTGACATAGCCACCCCTTCCCTCTAGATTAAATGGCCGCAGTCACACAGCCCCATCGGTCAGGCGTTCCCCAGGCATACTCACCCCATCATGGAACGACTTGGAGCCGGGTGAAAAAGGCACCACGTCACAAGTGGTGTTTACGGTTCCCCATGCATTCATTGCACATGGCCAGATGTCTGAACCTGCAGATCTGCTTCCGTTGCTGGTGTGTGTATGTGTTTGACTTTTTTGCCTATATGCGCATGAGCACATATGCACGTGCATGAGTGCATGAGTGCACACATGAGTGCATATGTGCACACATGAGCGCATATGTGCAAACATGAGCGCATATGCACCCATCTGTATTTTTAAAATGACTGGGCAGTGTGCTCCGTGGCTGAGACACTGAAGTAATGTGGATGTTTGACCAGGGGACGGCCATGTAGGTAACCTGCAGCAGGGTATGCTGTCTGGATGATATGCCCTGCAACATTTTAAACTGATACAATTAGAGGTGCCAAACTGCCAGTGTGATCACACCCTAAGTTTGTAAGCTCCTTGGGGAAGAGACCATTCTGTTTCTCTTTTGCTGATTTTGCTCTGGAAAACATCCTGTGCAGTTATCTTTGTGATGATTATGACGCTGTTTGTCATTATTTGTCGTCTCCTGACTCTCAAATGGCAGGTTTCTTAAAACACATTTAAAATAAGGGAGCAGGCACACAAGAATGCACACTCTTCAAAGAGAATTTCCTTTAAAACTAATTTCTTTGGTCGGGAAATTGTCAGAAGGAAGGCGTAAGATCTTTAGGAATAATTTTTTTCCTATCCCCCCTTTAAAAAAGGCTTTTCTAATGTCAGATTCCCCCCACTTTATTCCATATATGATTAAGAACATCAGAAGAGAGTCTGACTGGGTCAGATCAAAGATCCATCTTAATATGATTTCCTGTTCCCCTGAACAGCCAAGCTGCCCCAGCAAGCCCCAGCAGACACACAAAACCCAAAGCCTCCCCTTGTTCTTGCACCCCCTGCTGGCGTTCAGAGATACACTGCCTCTAACAATGGAGGTTCCACTTAACCATCATGACTACTTGGCCATTGACGGTTAATTCCCAGGAATTTAGCTGCTCAGGCCCACCCGACACATATGTGCTGAGAAGTAAAAATTGAATCCAGTAGGGCTTCTTCTCCAGTAAGCATGCCCAGAAGTGAAATCCGTAGATTTTTATTAGCAAAGCTTATTAGCATTATGTTTTAAAAATAGGTCAAGTACAACAATGAAGAACAATGAAGAAGAGAAGAAGAAGAAGAGAGAGCTCTTAACAGAAACTGCTCTTTTTCACGAACAGCTCTTATCAGAACTACGGCTTAGCCAAGGTCATCCAGCCAGGTGCAAGTGGAGGAGTGGGGAATCAAACCCGGCTCTCCCAGATTAGAATCCGCGCACTTAACCACTACACTAAACTGAAAGATAGGTCAGGATGGGTAGTTGTGTTAGTCTGTCTGTAGCAGTAGAAAAGAGCAAGAGTCCAGTGGCACCTTGAAGACTAACAACATTTGTGGCAGGGTATGCACAGGGTGACTCACAAAAGCTCCTCCCCCGCCACAAATGTCGTTAGTCTGTAAGGTGCTCCTGGACTCTTGCTCTTTTCTAAGTAAGCCGAACTGGGTGTTGTGACCTAGTAGCTAAAGGCCTGCATGTTCCTTCCCCTGAACCACAATTCCCTCTTCCTAGATTGAAGGAAGGTCTGGAAATTAGTGAAAGAGATTCCTGCATTTCACAAAAGCCCCAGCGTAAGTGCTTCTGTGGATCAGGACCAGGCTTGCCTCTGTTGCATTGGACGGCTGCAGTTGGTGCAGAGCATATAATGAGCCCTGGGAAGCTGCTGGTGTAGCTTTTTACTTAGATTTTGGGTGCTATGGAACAGAAGCAAGTTGTGGTGTCTGGTGAGCAAGCTCTCTCCCGGGTAAGGAAGCAGGCTATATTGGTAAAAGATAAATGAAATTAGTCCTGGGCTCATAGGCAGGGAAAATGAGACGGTGGAAAGTACTATATTGCTTGCAGGTGAGAGGGGTTGGACTTTGGTGTGTAAATTCCTGCATGCAGGAAACAAGCTGGTGTTAATGCCTGTTTATGATCTACAATTAACTAAGATGGAGACGAGGTTTTATTCTGGGTATAAGCTTTTGTGTGCATGAGGAAGTGTGTATGCTTATGAAAAGTTTATACCTAGAATAAAACTTTGTTGGTCTTAAAGGTTGCCCCTAGACTCAGACTTTACTCTGCTGCTTCAGGCCAACATGGCTACCCCAACTTAATCTTTCGAGATGGGAACGTGAACTGCAGTTTAAAATCTCTCTGCTGTTTTCTATGTGCTAGGAGCTTCTACTGTAATAGGGAAATATGCAGAACAAATTGAGAGTCCCGTGGCACCTTTAAAACCAACAAAGGTTTACTCAGGATATGAGCTTTTTGTGTGCAAGGCACGCTTTTTCAAATCCATTGGAATGGCAGATGAGGTTCTCAACTTACAGACAGGGACTTCACAGCAAATTAACACGTAACATTGTTAAGGTTTAAGTTACTGCAAAGTGAAAAGCTAAATAACAAGTTCAGGTTATCAGGTCAACAGTTGTAAAGCAATACATATGTCACAACAGCAGACAAATGTCTAAAGGTGTTTTTTTTTCTAATGGTGGGAAGTAAATATGCAGAGATAGAAGACCCAGGAAAAGGTCAGCTCCAGGCTTTTAAATGAACTCTTCTTTCATTGGTGGGTTTTCTCCGTGTTGATTAGCTCCTTTCCTGGTGCCCTTCTTAGATGTCGTTCTGTTTCTAGGACAGAACAAAGCTTCAAAAACCCACTGGGGGAAGCAGCTTGGGATGCTTTTCATTAAGAAGAAGAGGAGGAGGAGGAGATTGGATTTATACCCTGCCCTTCAGTACCCAAAGAAGTCTTAGAGCGGCTTAGAAATCCCCTTTCCCGTCCCCTCCCCACCACAGACACCCTGTGAGGTCGGTGGGGCTGAGAGAGCTCTGACAGAAACAGCTCTTTTTTCAAGGACAGCTCTGGCAGAACTATGGCTTGCCCCAGGTCATCCAGCCAGGTGCAAGTGGAGGAGTGGGGAATCACACCCAGTTCTCCCAGATTAGAGTCCGCCCACTTAACCACTACACCAAAGTAGCTCTTATTAAAGAGAGGTTTGATAGTCTGTGCTCATAAAGGGCGACTGGAAGTGGAGCGCTCCATTCTACCACCTCATCCTCCTGCATATGTGAAACAGAAAAGGTTGCCAACTCTGGGCTGGGGAAATACCTGGAGATTTGGGGGGAGGGGAGTGCCTAGGGAAGGTAGGGTTTGGGGCACAGTGCCGTAGAGCCCACCCTCCAAAGCAGCCATTTTCTCCAGGGGAACACCAATCCAAACTATACAAACAACTGTGCTAGAATTACCAAGCTATTACTTTATGGAAATGTTTATGTATTTACTAGAAAGATTTTTTTTTTTTAGCATTAATAGATACCAACGAGTTTTGTAATAGATATAATTCCTCTATTCTGCATCTAGCATTCGCCCCGTTGTTTTACCAAACCCACTCTGGAACGGAAAAAGATGCGGCTTCGAGCCACATTCAAATACCCCAGGGCCAATGCCGTGCTGACTGCAGAGTCACCCTTGAACAGCCATAAAATGGCCATATATACGAACATACGAGAAGCCAGTGTTGGATCAGGCCAATGGCCCATCCAGTCCAACACTCTGTGTCACACAGTGGCCAAACATACCAGGTGCCACCAGGAGGTCCACCAGTGGGGCCAGGACACTAGACGCCCTCCCACTGTTGCCCCCCGCAAGCACCAAGAATACAGAGCATCAGGGGTCATTTCGTAGAAAAAGAGGTGCAGCAGCTCATTAGCATAACTCATTAGCATAACTTATTTGAATATGCCACACCCCCTGACATCACCGGAAGTGTGTCAGAAGGCAACACCCACCTCTCAGGCTCCACTGGACTGTGTTGGATTG
>NW_015165882.1:6419-8193 GCF_001447785.1 Gekko japonicus
GAGAGATCAAGGGAAGTGAAACCGGCCTGCAGCGTGGAGGCTACCATAAAATCCGACCATCAAAGTGAAAGTGGCATGCAATGTAGAGGGGAATTTCTGCTCCAATGTGGGTTTGGTAAAACAGCGGGGCAAATGCTAGATGCAGAATGGGCCTATGATGAATAAAGCGCTTAGTTCAAATAACTGTGCACATAGGCACTCTGAACTTCAAATTGTCAACTTCTTCATCCATTCAGAGTCCTATGTGGCAATCCCTCCTCTTGGCAGTCAAGGCCACCTAATTTCTCCACTTCTATTAATAGCACATCTGTGGCTTCCCACCACCTGGAAGTTGGCAACCTGAGCATGGAGAGGGAGGATTTGGAGAGGGGTCTCAGCAGGATGTCATGCTACGGCGTCCACCCTCCAAAGCTGCTGCTTCATCCAGAGGGTGGAGATCAGTTGTGATTCTGGGACATCTCCAAGCCCCACCTGGAACCTGGCAAAACTAGCCTAATGCAGCAGGGCTGCCTTTATGACTTCTCTTACCTGTGCCTGCTCTCCAGCTCCTATTGGCCCCAAATGAGAGGAGAAATGGGGACCAGTGTGTTTTTTCTAGCACACTACAGTTTGAGGAATAGGATTGCCAAACTCCAAGTGGTAGATAATATAAAAACTGGGGGTCATGGTCAGTGTTCCCTCTAAGCTGAGTTAGTGTGAGCTAGCCCACAGGTTCTTAGCCTCCAGCTCAGACAGTTTTGTCTCAGCTCAGGAAGGAGGGCTCCAGAGCAAACTGACGTACGCAGGAGCCAAATGGCTCGCTCACAACTTTAATGCCAGGAGCTCACGAAGTTCAATTTTTGCTCACCAAGACTCCACAGCTTAGCGGGAATATTGGTCACGGTGTTAGGAAGATATGGAAAAATATATAACACTGTGTATGCTTAAACCAAAGTAGAGATCAGGAGCTGCGGTGGCTCAAGTGGTTAAGACGCTGAACTGCAGGCTGTGGAAGGGCAGTAGTTCAGCAGTTCGAGATGCGAGTGTGCCGCATGATGGAGTGAGTGCCCATCTCTAGTTCCAGTTCCTGCCAACCTAGCAGTTTGAAAGCAAGAAATTGCAAGTAGATAAATAGGTACCACTTCGGTGGGAAGGGAACAGCGTTCCGTGCGCCTTGGTGTTTAGTCATGCCGGCCACATGACCACGGAAACGTCTTCGGACAGCGCTGGCTCTTCGGCTTGGAAACGGAGATGAGCACCGCAACCCTAGAGTCGGATTCGACTGGCTGTCGAGCAAGGGAACCTGTACCTTTACCTATACTTAAAGTAAATTTTGTGCTTTTTATTGTGCCTTATGTCTTGTATGTGTATCACTGTCCTTGAAAAAGATTGCATTTGATAGGGGGTAAATTACTGGAGTCCCCTGGGATCAGTGTTTGTGAAATTGACAAGGTGCTGTTTGAATGTTTGAACATAGTGTAAACCTGCACTTTGATGTACTGTTGTGGTGAGTATATATTTTTGAAATATTTGACACCAACATTTATGAAGTAGTACAGAAAACTTTTTAAAAGAAAAATAAAAAGCACAAAATACATTTGCTTTAAGTATGCATTTATTCAGGGCTTTTTTTGTGGGAAAAGCCCAGCAGGAACTCATTAGCATAATAGGCCACACCCAACAGCAGAACCGTATTAGCATATTAGGCCACACCCCTGACAGCACAGCTCATTGGCATATTAGGCCACACCCCCACATTACCAGAAGTGTGCTCATCCAGCCACACCCACCTTTT
>NW_015165882.1:8203-26753 GCF_001447785.1 Gekko japonicus
CCTTTGCTTCTTATTCTGTTTACCTTGTTTGTTGCCAAACCCAGGGCCTTTTTTGTAGCAGGAACTCCTTTGCATGTTAGGCCACACACCCCTAATGTAGCCAATCCTAATGAGTTTCTGCTGTTGGGTGTGGCCTGCGCGTTCCTGCCAAAAAATAGCCCTGCATTTATTACATGCAGTGTTATATATTTTTCCATATAAACTTCCAAGTGGTGGCTAGAGATCTCCCCGCTATTACAATGATCTCCAGGGGACAGAGCAGTTCACCTGGAGGAAATGGCATTGTGACTCAAACTCTGCCCCCCCCATCAGGCTCCACCCCCAAAATCTCCAGGTATTTTCCAGCCCAAAGCAGCCAACCCTAGCCACCTGTGATATTTACATTTTAAGGGTTAGATTGTCCCAGTACTATAACCCCAATCCAGATCGGAGAGGTAGTAGGTATCTCGCATGTTTTTAGTTCCGAATCAAGGATAAAGGAAGAAGAAGAGATTGGATTTATACCCCACCCTTCACTCGGAGTCTCAGAGGTGGCTTACTTACTCCTTTCCCTTCCCCTCCCCACAACAGACACCCTGGGAGGTAGGTGGGGCTGAGAGAGCTCTTGACAGAAACTGCTCTTTTTCAGGAACAGCTCTGACAGAACTACGGCTTGCCCAAGGTCACCCAGCAGGTGCAAGTGGAGGAGTGGGGAATCAAACCCGGTTCTCCCAGATTAGAGGCCGCGCACTTAACCACTACACCAAACCAGCTCTCAGGATAGCTTGGCATCTTCTGCCTTGCAAGGGGCCTGCCTGTTTAGTGCTAGAGACAGATTCAAAGAGATACTGCTGAATGTTCTATTTCAAAGGGTTGGTCCTTCACTGTCCCAGCAACCTAGGCGTAAATAATGGGGGCGCTGAGGGGCTTAAGCCACAAACTTGTAAACGCCAAATGAACTGGTTCAGTTTGTGAGATTCATTATGGGGTAGAACAGCCCCCCCCCCCCCCCAGGCTGGAGATACCAAACTTGCAGGGGGCCTCCAGCTGACTCTCTTTCTGCCAAGTTTAGTGAGGATTGGATTTATGGGGTGCAAGTTATGGCCCCCAGGGAAGTACTTCCTGGACAAATGACAAGCACAGGTTCAGAACGGACCCTGTGCAAGCTAGAAATATCAAACTCACGGGGGACCTCCCCTTGATGTTCCTCTACATGCCCTCCAAGTTCCACCCCCACACACACACCATGCTTTGAAGTTTGGTAAACATTTTGATTGAGCAGAGACGGTCTGTCTGGAAATGTATCCATTCACGAACCGCCACAAACTGCTTGAAAGTGCATGCCGGTTGACCTGCCATGAACTCAAGCGAACCACGAACTGCCCAAAATTCGTCATGAACTTTTACTTCGTGAGCTGGTTTGCACCCATCCCTGATCTTCAGGGTATAAACTTTCAAGAGTCAATGGTCCCTTCCAACTTGTATCTGACAAAGAAGAAGAGTTGGTTTTATACTCCACCCTTCGCTACCCAAAAGAGTCTTGCAGCGGCTCACAATCACCTCCCTTTCCTCTCCTCACAGCAGACACCCTGCAAGGTAGGTGGAGCTGAGAGAGCTGCTCTTGAGAGAACAGCTCCGAGAGAACTTGTGACTGACCCAAGGTCACCCACTTGGCTTTATGCAGAGTGGGGAATCAAACCCAGTTCTCCAGATTAGAGTCAGCCGCTCTTAACCACCACACCACTACACCAAACTGGCTCCCGAAAGCTTACACCCTGAAAATCTTGTTCGCCTCTAAGGTGCTACCAGCCTTGCCTCTAGCTGTTCTATTAGCAAATAAAGGATTTTAAGCTCTGCATGCAGCTAGATCTTTCTGGACTCTTCCTTAGGATGCGGATCCCCTTCAGAGAAGTATAGAAGCCTTTCTAAGAAGGTGGCTTGAAGGATACCTTCCTCCATCCCTGTTTAGGATGCTGGTAAGTAATGACTCATTGAATGCCCTATTGTAATGCGGGGAGATGCTTGGATTTGCGTACCTGCCCTACCCCTAGGTAGCCATGGTGGTAGGTAGGGCTGCCAAGTGGGGGCGGGTGGCGGGTAAACCCCCGCTTTGGAGGCCCGATTTCTGCCGCCGCGGAATCAGGCCCCGGGGGGAACTCCGCCCCCCGAAGCGCAGTGTGGTGACGCAACCACGTCAATCACGTTGGGGGCGTGGCCCCGATTGTCGGAGGGAAAACTCTATGGTGCGCGCACGCACCCACGGACGACTCCCGGACCGGCAGGACGCTCCCCCGCCGGTAAGTTTTTTAAATTTGGCAACCCTAAAGACGTTACCTTGAGAATTGGCCTTTGGGAAGTGAAAGGGAAGAAGGCCTTTACTTCTTTGTAGATACGACTTATTTCAAACCTGATTACAGAGCTCACTGACAGAAGTGGTGACCACTGGCTTAGTCTGCCTGCTTAAAAAGTTGACGTTCCCGGAGGCTATGGGCTTCAGTGTATATTGGTCATTGGATTCCCTCAAGTTCTAGTATTTTTCGAGAGGGAGAGAAACATAAGAGAAGCAATGTTGGATCGTGTTTTTCTCCCTCTCCCCAAAAAACTAGAACTTGAGGGCTTCCAGTGAAACTGATGGGCAGTAGGTTCAGGACGGATGAAAGGAAATACTACTTTACACAGAGAGTGATTAAAATCTGGAATCCACTGCCAGAGTATGTAGTGATGGCCACAGGCATAGACAGCTTTAGAAGGGGATTAGATAGATTCATGGAGGATAAGTCTTATCAGTGGCTACCAGCTGGTGGCTGAGGGGCATCTCCACATTCAGAGGCACTGAATCCCAGAGACAAGAGTCAACATCAGGGGAAGGCCTTGGCCTCTCTGCCCTGTTGTTGGCCATCCAGAGGAACTGGTTGGCCACTGTGTGAGATGAAACACTGGATTAGATGGACTTTCGGGTTGCCAGTCCCCCTCTTCGCACCGGTGGGGGGATTTGGGGGGGCATTCTGGGATGCCCCCGATGCGATGATGTCACCTGGAAGTGACATCATTACACTGGGGACATTGCGTGGCAATGCTCTGGTTGGCAACCGTTAAGTCCAGAGCTATTCCCGTGGGTGTCAAATTGCAGGCTTCAAAGACTCGTTCCATGAATTACTGTTGTTTTGGAGGGATTGCTAAAAACCTGTCCGCCTGACTCGCTTGTTTTGCATTGCTCAGTCCCAGTGCCTTGACAAAATGGCCCCATGGGTTCACACAGTGACTCCAGAGGAGACTGCTGGCGGCCAAGACATCCCCTCTCCAGACAGACTATTCCGGCGTACCAAGAAGCGGCTGGGGATACTGATCCGCTTCCTGTTGGCCTTCATTCCCTCTCGGTTCCAGCGGGTTTGTGGGTATTTTCTGGCAGACACCATTGCAGGAAAACTCATCCCTGAAGGTGAGAGACGGGGAGGGCTGGCGGCATTTGAGAAACACAGGTTGGGTCACGGGCTAAAGGCGAGTTCGTAAAGCAGCCAATGAAGTGACCCACCCAACACTTCCTGAACAGGGGGCCTTTCCGTGTTTGCCTACCACTCTGAATTTTCCCAGTGTTTGAACCCTACCACTCTGGATTTTCTCAGTGTTTGAACTGAGGCCATTTAAAGTCCAGGGCAAAACAGCATCCAAATAACCCGGGGCAACAGCAGGCTGAAACCGGGCTGACCACTGAAGGGAGGGAATGTAATGCAGAATGGGGGGGAGGGGGACCCGGAATACAAAGAAGGTTGAACTCTATTTTAGTGCCGAATTGGGGTGGGTGGGTTTGAAACATGGATTAAGAAGAAGGTTGAATTTGATCTTAGTGCAGAATTGCTTGGGGGACACTGCAGTGAACATGGATTAAAAGGAGAGTGCATAAAGAGCCTGTGCCATTTCAGTGTAGGTGCTGGCGATGGGATTGTAAATATGGGGAAGTGTGGTAAAGACAGAGCTAGGAACGGGGGTTGCCTTGGTTTCAGTGTTGCCACGCCCACCTTGCACATTCATGGCAGTGAGCAAGGCTCTTGGCCTTGAAGCCCCTCTTCTAGAGTTGTCAGCTTTGGGTTGGGACGCAATGTTCCCTCTAAGCTTTGGAGTCTTGTGAGCAAAAGTTCTACTTTGTGAGTTACTGGCATTAAAGCTGTGAGCGAGCAGTTTGGCTCCTGCATAAATTAGTTTGCTCTGGAGCCATCCTTCCTGAGCTAAGACAAAAATGTGTGAGCTGGAGGCTAAAAAACTGTGAGCTTGCTCGCACTAACTCAGCTTAGAGGGAACACTGGGAGGTACCTGGAAATTTGAGGGGTGGAGCCTGAAAAGGACGGGCTTTATGGAGGGGTGGGACTTCAATGGGGCACAATGCCATAGAGTCTGCCTTTTAAAGTGGCCATTTTCTCCAGGGGAACTGATCTCTGTCACCTGGAAATCAGTTGTAATCCAGGAGGGGCAACCCTGTCCACCTCCCATGAACAATGTGATGATGAAGAGGAAGAGACTGGATTTATACCCCACCCTTCACTACCCGAAGGAGTCTCAGAGCCGCCCTCCATCGCCTTCCTCTTCCCCTCCTCACAAGAGACATCCTGCGAGGAAGGCGGGGCTGAGAGATCTCTCTCGAGAACTGCCCTTCACAGCACAGCTCTGAGAGAACTTGTGACTGGCCACACCTCACACCAGCAGCTGCATGAGGAGGAGTGGGGGATCAATCCCAGTTCTCCCAGATTGGAGTCCACACTCCTAACGACTACACCAAACTGGCTCTCGGGGTGATTCTGGTCTACGCTCAGAGGTATTTTAGGGACTGAGAAGACACTTGGAATTTGGACTCCCCCCCCCCCAAAAAAAAGGGTGTGGTGGGGAAGCAAACTATTTATCCTTATGGTCTGAAATAAGCAAAAATGTAACTGACATAGTAGGGATGCCAACCTCCAGTTGGGATGTAATATGCCACAAAAGTCTCCAAAGACCAGAAGTTTCTTTTTCCAATATTCAGTTTACTGGATGCCATTCAAACGCCGGCGACACCAACGGATCGTGCATAACCACCTCGTTTCGTGTATAACTTTGTCAAAGTGAATAGCGTCGAAATAATTTCAACTTTATTTCGGCTTATTTCGGCTTGCATGACCAAAAGTCTTAAGCACACTTGTACACACTTATAAAAGTACCATTCATGCATGCAAAGTAAGAGAAAGAAGGAAAAAAACAGTGAGATGCATTGTGCAAATATGAGAGTGTTACACTAAATGGGATCGTCAGACAGAGTAAATCCTCAAACGGGTACACAGACCATAAAATCAGAAATACAATATTAATCCATTTAACAAACTCTCCGGTAGGATCTCATAGTGACACTCATCAAATCCGTCAGTGAGACAGTGGGAAAAGAAATGTCTAGTCTTTGGAGACTTTTGTGGCGTAATACATCAATGGTTGTTTGTTTCCTTTCTACTTCCATCCCGTGATCTCTCTCTCTTTGGTTTGCAACCTCCAGTTGGGACCTGGGGATCCCCTGGAATGGCAGCTCCTCTCCGGACTTCAGAACTCCATTCCCCTGGAGAAAACGGATGCTTTAGGGGGTGGGCTCTGTGGCACTGTACCCCCCACACACACCGAAGTCCCTGTTCTCCCCAGGCTCCATCCCCAAATCTCCAAGAGTTTCCCAACCCAAATCTGCTGACCCAACCTCCCCCATCCCCCATTGCTGGCCAGGGGCAAGCTGGCCAACCCTAGGTTACCATAAGTTGGAAGCGGCTTGGTGGCACGGGTTGATTTTTTAAAAATCCTTTTCCTATCCTTTAGAGATCAAGAAGATGCTAATCGACCCTTCTTGCCAAGACAGCCAAAGGAATCGGGCCGATCTGGCGCAGGAAGAGAAGCAGTGCTGGGTGGAGGCGATCCAGGGAGTTCATCCAGATGAAGATGACCCCGAGGATTCGACCTATGAGGTTTGGGAGTGGGGGGGGCTGCACAAGCTCTGGGGTATCCCAGCTCCTCAGTGTCATGAGCTCATGTTGTTTCTGTTTCCCAGGAAGAGTTTGCTGTCTCCAGCATGCCACTCGGATCACTTAAGTCAGGAGTCCCCCAACCTTTTTGGGCACCTTGGGAGTTCTGAAAGGGACTGAGGATAAGGGCGATTTCTGCATTGGCTTGTCCCTCCGTTGTTTTACCGAAGATGCTGCTCAAAACCACATTCAAAAACCCCTGAACAGCCATAAATCTATGCAGAAGGTACCATAAAACCCGATGATCACAGAAAGCGAAAGCAGCATGCAGGGTAGAGAGTACCATAAAACCCAATGATCACAGAAAGCGAAAGCAGCATGCAGGGTAGAGAGTACCATAAAACCCAATGATCACAGAAAGCGAAAGCAGCATGCAGGGTAGAGAGTACCATAAAACCCAATGATCACAGAAAGCGAAAGCAGCATGCAGGGTAGAGAGTACCATAAAACCCAATGATCACAGAAAGCGAAAGCAGCATGCAGGGTAGAGAGTACCATAAAACCCAATGATCACAGAAAGCGAAAGCAGCATGCAGGGTAGAGAGTACCATAAAACCCAATGATCACAGAAAGCGAAAGCAGCATGCAGGGTAGAGAGTACCATAAAACCCAATGATCACAGAAAGCGAAAGCAGCATGCAGGGTAGAGAGTACCATAAAACCCAATGATCACAGAAAGCGAAAGCAGCATGCAGGGTAGAGAGTACCATAAAACCCAATGATCACAGAAAGCGAAAGCAGCATGCAGGGTAGAGAGTACCATAAAACCCAATGATCACAGAAAGCGAAAGCAGCATGCAGGGTAGAGAGTACCATAAAACCCAATGATCACAGAAAGCGAAAGCAGCATGCAGGGTAGAGAGTACCATTCTCTAAGGATAATTTGTCAAACCCTGCAAGCCTGAAGCTAGTACAGTTCTGCATCCAATTTCAAAAACTCTGGCTGAACGGCTTTACAAAATTTAACAATTCACGGGAGTATACATATATTTCTGTTAGGGGTTGTAGTGTTACTGATTACATTTTAATTTCTCCCACTTTCATGTCTTATGTCTCTGGCTTTACAGTTGGAGACCAAACGTTTAGTGATCACTTACCCTTGATATGGAGCTGCGGTGGCTCAAGTGGTTAAGACACTGAACTGCAGGCTGTGGAAAGTCAGTAGTTCAGCAGTTCAAGACCCAGGTGCCGCATGATGGAGTGAGCTCCCATCTCTAGTTCCAGCTCCTGCCAACCTAGCAGTTCGAAAGCAAGAAATTGCAAGTAGATCAATAGGTACCACTTCGGTGGGAAGGTAACAGCGTTCCGTGCGCCTTGGTGTTTAGTCATGCCGGCCACATGACCACGGAAACGTCTTCGGACAGCGCTGGCTCTTCGGCTTGGAAACGGTGATGAGCACCGCAACCCTAGAGTCGGACTCGACTGGCTTTCGAGCAAGGGAACCTTTACCTTTACCCTTGATATATGTTTTTGACACTAACGAGAATCCCACATCAGATGTGATCCACAACATGGAAATTCTGCCCAAGATTTCTCGATCTTCTGAATTAAGCCAAAAGAGCTTAAATTTATTAAAATCAAATACCAGCTCAGATTTTAAATCTGCATTAATAAATTCCTCCAATTCTTTAAAAGCAATACGAATTTATGGGAATGCCCCTGTATGGATCTACGGTGCAGCCTCATTTGGAATACTGTCTACAGTTCTCGTCACCGTATCTCAAAAAGGACACTTCAGAGCTGGAAAAAGTACAGAGGAGGGCGACCCAGATGATTGGGGGCTGGAGCACCTTCCCTATGAGGAAAGGCTGAAGAGCCTGGGACGTTTTCAGTTTAGAAAAAAGACGACTAAAAGGGGACATGATAAAAGTTGTACCTCCAGAGGAGCTGGTTGGCCCCTGTGTGAGACAGGATGCTGGACTAGGTGCACCACTGGTCTGATCCAGCAGCACTCTCCTTATGTTCTTACGATACCAGTTGATAGGCACAACCACACAATGGCCGCTGCGGGAGGAAAAGCCACCCACAAAATGGCCGCTGCGGGAGGAAAGGCCACCCACAAAATGGCCACTGGAGGATGTAGAGACACTCACGCAGGAAACCCAAATGCAGGAGACAGGAAGAGTGATTTTTTTTAAAAGCGCCGGAACAGAGAGAGAGAAAGCGAACACTACTGTGGCAGCTTGTGCTGAAACAAAATTGATCTGCGCAGCCAATCTGATCCCCAGTGCTGATCAGAAGCCGCGCTGGGCTGTAAACCCAGCTGGCCACAGCCTCTTCTGCAAAAACACTTGACAGGTTCTAGAAAAGAGGTGGATGCATGCCATGGGACTTGAAGACACAGTGGCCCATTCTGCATCTAGTGTTAGCCCTCCAGAGGAACTGCCTGGCCACTTTGTGAGAAAAAGATGCGGCTCCTCAAACCCACATTCAAATACCCCGGGTGAATGCCGTACTTAAAAAGATGCGGCTCAAAACCTCATTCAAAAAGCCCGGGGCAAATGCCACTGCAGCGTCACCCCTGAATGGCCATAAAAAGGCCATAAATCTATGCAGACGGCTACCATAAAACCGAGAGATCAAACTAAGTGAACGCCGGCATGCAGTCCGGACATTGCCATAAAATTCGACAAGCGATCAAAGTGAAAGTGGCATGCAGTGTAGAGGGGAATTTCTGTTCCAGCGTGGGTTTGGTAAAATGGCGGAGCAAATGCTAGATGCAGAACGGGCCAGTGTTGGGGACCCCTGACTTAAGCAAATCATCAGTAGATGTATGTTCCTTCCTGCAGTCACGGCTGTCGAAAGCCACCTTGAGTCCCCAAGTATCCCCTGAGCTTCATCTTGGACAACCAAGACTTGCCCAATCCAAATACTATATGAAAACAAACCGGTGTCTTACCTACTTCTGGGTGGCCCCTGCCTGCAGTGTGCTTTTTCCTTCCTAAAATAGCCAGTCCAGACACCTTGCAGGTAGAGAACAGGTTGAAGCGGGTCGAAGCGGTCAAGGTCCTCTCTGTTCTCCCACCAGCCGACCATGTCCGAGTATGAAAGCGATGAGTACAACTCCCAGAATGACACAGAGACTGATCTGGAGACCGAGGAGAAGGATGGAGTGGTGGCGCTGAAGGAACAGCCGAATCAACAGGTATGGAGGTGCGGGGGAGCCAAGCCAACGTATTTCAACTGGGGATTAAAAAAAAAGAAATGCAAGCTCTGTTTGAGTGAAGCAGTGGTGGTCTGTTAGAACATTGGACTTTGGTCCATGGGTTGGGAGTGGGACTGCATGGGACGCAAAGCAAATTAGAACATCGTTCTCTCCTCCTCCAGTCTTACAACAACAATAACTCTGAGGCCCAAGGTACCCAGCAAGCTTCCATGGGTAGAAGTGGGGATTTGAACCTGGGCCACCCAGGGTTCTAATCTGCCACTTTATCCACAACACCACCCTCTCTGGGCTTTTCCCTATTCTCATTTTCCTCCCTTGTGTGTTCCTGTTGCTGGAAGGGGGGGGGAGACTCTGTTCTGCATGTGTTTTGCTCCCTCTAGTGGTTAATGTGATATTACATTACTTTATGCCGGACATACAGCAAAGTAATATTGAATTGACATCTAGAGTGGGGTGTCAAACATGCGGCCTGGGGGACAGATCAGGCCCCCGGAGGGCTTCTATCAGGCCCACAGTGGAACTGGCCGTCTTCTGCTTCTTCTTCCAGTTCTGCTGCTGCTGCGTCATCATAGGTTTGCAGCTTACAGATACACACCTCAACGGCATACTCAAGATTGCAACAGCACAGACATTTTGATGCAGTAATTCAGAGTAAGAGGTGTCAGTTATCAGACACTGCTAAATAAACAAAATATTGCAAGAGCGCTAATGTTTTAAGCATGCTTTTATTTTAAGTTTAAAAAAACCCTTTGTGTTTGTGTCCTTTATAAAGTTTATATCTCCGCTACCTAGGCCAACCTATCAATTCAAAAGCAAGAAATAGCAAGTAGATAAATAGGTACCACTTTGGTGGGAAGGTAACAGCGTTCCGTGCGCCTTGGTGTTTAGTCATGCCGGCCACATGACCACGGAAACGTCTTCGGACAGCGCTGGCTCTTCGGCTTGGAAACGGAGATGAGCACCGCAACCCTAGAGTCGGAGTCGACTGGCTTTCGAGCAAGGGAACCTTTACCTTTACCTGGCATTACATTTTATGACATACATGGCCCGGCCCAACAAGGTCTCATTTATGTCAGATCCAGCCCTCATAACAAATGAGTTCGACACCCCGCTCTAGAGGAAAGAAAACATGTGCAGAACAGGGGTAAAAAACCAGGGACGCAGCAGGAACACACAAACAAGGGAAATAAGCAGGGCTATTTTTGGGCAGGAACGCACAGGAACGGAGTTCCGGCTGGCTTCAGAGTTGGCCACACCCAACCTCTGTGTGCCCAGGCGGGTGGGCCAGGGGGAGGCAGGAAGGATTGAGGAGGCATTTAAATGCCTCCCCGTGCCTTCCCCGGCCTGTCCAAGGGCCGGCTTGCCCAGGGTCCCCGCCGCCACGGGGAAAAACCGGGCAAGCCAAGGGAAGGCATGGGGGTGTGACCTAATATGCTAATAAGCAGCGTGTCAGGGGTGTGGCCTAATAGGCTAATGAGTTTCTGCTGTTGGGTGTGGCCTATTATGCTAATAAGTTCCTGCTGGGCTTTTTCTACAAAAAAAGCCCTGGAAATAAGAATGCGGGGAAAGCCCTCTAAATGGAGCAGATTAGAGTTTAAGGAGGCTCTCGGTCTGTTCTGGCCAGCTATGAGCAGTGAGATTCTTGTCCAAGTCATCTGCCTCCGTGCTTCTGAGACTCGGGCTACCTTTAAACATGTCATTGAATTGTTGCAGGGTGAGCTGAGGGGCCATGCTGAGCCTCAAGAGCCTGAAGAGAAGGAGTTGCACTCGCCAGGGGACGGCAGTGAGCATCCCGGGAACACTGCTCCTTTAAGCAGTGAGCAGGGTCAGTCCTCGAGCAGCCAGGCTGCAGGAATGGCCACCCAGAACCAGGAAGGCGTGGAATGCCGCCCTACCCCTGAAGGTCATGACACAAGTCTCAGCAGTGACTCCCAAGAGCAATGGGTGGATCTGAGTGGTAAGGATTCCTTTTCCTCTGTTTCTTGTACAGTGGGTGGTAAACAGTGTTCCCTCTAAGGTGAGTGAGTGTGAGCCAGCTCACAGGTTTGTAGCCTCTGGCTCACCCCTTTTTGTCTTCGCTCAGGAAGGAGGGCTCCAGAGCAAACTAATTTCTGTAGTAGCCAAATCGCTCGCTCACCACTTTAATGCCATTGGCTCACACAGTCGAGTTTTTGCTCACAAGGCTCCACAGCTTAGAGGGAGCATTGGTGGTAAACCGTTGGTGGAGCCCTGCTGGATCGGCCTGAAGGCCCACCCAGTCCAGCCTCCTCTCTCCTCCTCTATGGCCAAGCAGAGAACATTCTTTCCCTCCCATTGCAGCAGATAATTCAGAGATTAAAATGATTGCGGCTGGTAATTCAGAGAATGATGAAAATGTGGAATTTGCTGCCAGAGGGTTTAGCGATGGCCACAGGAATAAACAGCTTTAAAAGTGGGATTTGATAGATTCATGGAGAAGAGAATCTATGAGTGACTACAAGCCATGGGGACTGAGGGGAACCTCCACATTCAGAGGCACTAAGCCTCTGAATCCCAGAGAAAGGAGCAGGGGTCATTTCCTGCAGGAGCGCACAGGAGCGGAGCTCCGGCAGTAAGGAGCCCAGGGGGCAGGCACATGCAACAAGCCCTGCCCCCTGCTCCCAGCAGCCCTCAGTTGGGCCATGAGGAGCAAGAAGCAGCCAGGCAAGTTGCAGAGGGGGGCCCCGCCCCGCCTTCAGGTACAAGCTCTCCCTCCTCTGTGAGAACAGATCTGCGCATCCCCCCCCCCATAACTAGCAATCCAAAACAGTCCAGTGGCACCTTTAAAACCACGTTTTGTTCAGGTACAATCTCTCCCTCCTCTGTGAGGACAGATTTGCACGTGTCCCCCCCAATAGCTAGCAATCCAAAACAGTCCAGTGGAGCCTGAGCGGTGGGTGTTGCCTTCTGACAAACTTCTGGTGATGTCAGGGTGTGGCCTATGTAAATAATTTATGCTAATAAGTTATGCTAATGAGCTCCTGCACCTATTTTTCTACGAAATGACCCCTGGCAAGGAGGCAACATTAGCGGAAGGCCTCAGCCTGTCTGCCCTGTTGCTGGCTGTCCAGAGGAACTGGCTGGCCCCTATGTGAGACACGATGCTGGACTAGATGGACCACTGGTCTGATCCAGCAGGACTCCTCTGATGTTCTTACCAGGGAAAGGCCTCGTCCTCTATGCCCTGTTGTTGGCCCTCCAGGGGAACTGATTGACCACTTTGTGAGAGAGGATGCTGGACTAGATGGACCACTAGTCTGATCCAGCCGGGTTCCTCTAATGTTCTTACCAGGAAAAGGCCTTTGCCCCTATGTCCTTTTATTGGCTCTCCGAAGGAACTGGTTGGCCACTGTGTGAGACAGGATGCTGGACTAGATGTACTATTGGTCTGATCCAGCAGGGCTCTTCTTATGTTTTTAGATACCATAAGGCTGTAATGCAGTGGTGGAGCATCTGCTTTGCGTACAGAAGGTCTCCAGTTCAGTTCAGATCCCCTCCAGCCGTTTTCTCCAGGGGAGCTGATCTCTGTTGTTCTGGGAGATGTCCAGGCCCCACTTGGAGGTTGGCAGCCGTAGTTGTTACCCATCTGGTAGGAAAAGGCCCCTTTCAGTTTTGGAATGATGAGGAGGTTGCAGAGAAAACAAGGTTGTAGGTTTTTCTCCCCCCCCCCCACCGCAAGGTGGAAAGGGAACCAGGTTTTTTTCCCCTAGCACTAGAACATTTACTTTGTGAAGCGCACATTACTTTGCTAAGCAGATGGTCTTCACTGTGACATGGTGAATAGCTGAGACCCAGAGGAATGAGTCTGTAAGGTCGCATGGCTGGTTTTCCGCCATTGGACCTGACAGACTTTTAGCAGTTGGTCCTTGACAGTTTTGCACACGAAAGGGGAGAATGCCTTCATTTTGGCCTCTGCCCAATGCCTTGAATAGTCAGCCATTTTGGTTAAGTGTTTCTACCTAGCACCACAAGCAGTACCAAATGACTGGCCGTCCTAGCTGAGGGAGGAGCTGATTCCACTACAAGCTCTGGCGACAAAACAGAGTGGTGGAGGTTTCTGGGCTCGCCTTAGCGAGGATCTGCAGGTACCCCGGGCAGGGAGGCTCTTCCTTTTCAACTGGCTTGCAGGGCTGACTCTCGAAGCCTCTCCTCAGGATCCTGCCAAGCAGCCATTTTGAGGCTCTGTAACTCAGCCACAGCTGAGGCGCAAATTGGCAGGGAGAGTTGTTGATTAGTAGGAAGGAACTCCCGTCACATGAAGTCCACTCTTCGCCTTCTCAGCCTCCAGTTTTTGAATTTGTTCACTCAACTGGCTTGCAGGGCTGACTCTCGAAGCCTCTCCTCAGGATCGTGCCTAGCAGCCAGTTTGAGGCCCTGTAACTCAGCTACAGCTGAGGCACAAAATGGCAGGGAGAGTTGTTGATTGGTAGGAAGGAACTCCCGCCACATGAAGTCCACTCTTCGCCTCCTCGGCCTCCAGTTTTTGAATGTGTTCACTCACGTTGTCTTTAAACCAAATGGGTACAGTTTAATCAGCTTGGAAGGGGAATCTAAAGCCAAATCCATGAGGGATCTTGCTCTTCCTTGTGGTTTTGAGGTCAAGGAGTGAGACTGCTGTGGGCCACCTGGTGGACTATTAGGATCCCCCAGTTCTGCGGGCTCCTGGCTGGCCGGAAGAAATCCCTCCCCAACAGCAATGTGCCTACCTCGCCCAGTAGTGACGTAGGCACATCAGTGATGTGTGTGTGTGGGGGGTGATGTTCTGGTTTTGGGGCAAAACTCTATGGTTTGAGGGTGATATTACCATAGAGCAGTGATGGCGAACCTTTTAGAGACCGAGTGCCCAAACTGCGACCCAAAACCCACTTATTTATCGCAAAGTGCCAACACGGCAATTTAACCTGAATACTGAGGTTAACAACCCATACATTAATTTAAGATGATCCAAACAAAGTAAGGAAAGCAATCCCAAATGCTTTCATTTACTTAAAATTATTTGGCAGAGAATACTTTAATGATGGTCTGGGCCTGGCTGGGGCGATGGCACGCGTGCCCACAGAGAGGGCTCTGAGTGCCACCTCTGGCACCCGTGCCATAGGTTCGCCACCACTGCCATAGAGCTTTGTCCAAAAACCAGAGCATCGCCCCTCCCCGATGTGTCTGCATCATTTCCAGGTGATGTAGGCACAGTGTGTGATGTCATTTCTGGTGACGTTTGCATGTCGGGGGCAACACTTCCAACTCCCAGAGCGTCCCCCCATCCCCCTGCCAGCGTCTCAAAGGGACCCAGCAACCCTATGGATTATGGTGGTGGGCACACACTCCAAAGCCACTCACATTGCCTTGTTTAGGGTTGCCAACTCTGGCTTGGGAAATTCCTGGAGATCTGGGGAAGGATTCTGGAGAAAGCTTAGCAGGGGGGTGATGCCATAGAGACCACTCTCCAAAGCAGCCATTTTTTCCAGGGGAACTGATCTCTGTAGTCCGGAGACCGGCTGGAATTCCAGGGGATCTCTAGGCACTACCAGGAGGTTGTACAAATGTCACTACGAACAAAAGCAGAAAACTTGTATTGTATGATACAATTCAAACAATTTGGAATCTTTGTTAAAGAACCCATATACATATATTTTAAAGAGCTAGGATCCAGATGTACTTAATACAAAAGGAGAATACAATTAGAGTCCACAATTCCTTTGTATAAAAAACTTCAGGAGTACAATCGTTCCACGTCTTATGTGAGTACAGCCAGTTTGGGCACTCGGTCTCTAAAAGGTTCGCCATCACTGCTCTATGGTAATATCACCCTCAGGAACGCACAGGAACGGAGTTCCAGCTGGCTCCCGAGTTGGCCATGCCCAGCAGGAACTCATTAGCATAATAGGCCACACCCAACAGCAGACACTCATTAGGATTGGCTACATTAGGGGTGTGTGGCCTAACATGCGAAGGAGTTTAAAAAGCCCTGGGTTTTGACAACAAACAAGGTAAACAGAATAAGAAGCAAAAGGTGGGTGTGGCTGGATGACCACACTTCTGGTAACATGGGGGTGTGGCCTAATGGGCTAATGAGCGGTGCTGTCAGGGTGTGGCCTAATATGCTAATACTCTGTTGGGTGTGGCCTATTGTGCTAATGAGTTCCTGCTGGGCTTTTTCTACAAAAAGAGTCCTGAGTACAGCTATACATGGCTGGCTTCACTGCCGCGTTCACGTTTCGCTTCTTCAGATCGCTGGTACTTTTTAGCTGTGAACTGAAAATTATATTTCCATGTCATATTTACTATATTACAACATATTAACTATATCCCCAGTTGTCAGCACATACTCACTGAAATAGAGTCTCAGCAATTCTCCTTCACTAGTTTTCCATTCGCTCCGCTGATAGGTTCTGTAATTTTCTTCCTAGAATAGTTGCCACGGCCAACTCTGATTTCTCAGAGATGCCAAATACCAATATCTGCTGGGGGTGCCCTTTGTTCTGCTGATCAGAAGCCCTTTGGATACTGGATAATCCGCTTAAGGAAATCTCTTTTTTGGAAGCTTGCAATAAAGTTGTATTTTTCACACTACGGCCTGGCTGTCTGCTTCTGTACAAGTGGCTTGAAGGCATTATCCGGAAAAATTAACCTTTTTTAAAAAAAACCTTCAGGAATATAGTACGAATCCACTCTACAGCTCTGTGTAAGAAGTCCTGCTGAGAATGGGATGTGCGGGAGGTGGATTTGACTAACTTTAAAAAAAGGTAAAGGTTCCCTTGCTCGAAAGCCAGTCGAGTCCGACTCTAGGGTTGCGGTGCTCATCTCCGTTTCAAAGCCGAAGAGTCAGCGCTGTCCAAAGACGTTTCCGTGGTTTTTGGCATGACTAAACACCAAGGTGCATGGAACGCTGTTACCTTCCCACTGAAGTGGTACCTATTTATCTACTTGCAATTTCTTGCTTTCGAACTGCTAGGTTGGCAGGAGCTGGAACTAGAGACGGGAGCTCACTCTGTCATGCGGCAGGGATGATTAACCTTGTTTTCTTGAATGGGGAGCACTGGATCCTAAGGAGGAATTTGGGGATTGAAAGTGTGTGTGCCACAAACTGATCTACCCCAGACTGGGAAGGTGATCGCAGCCCAACCGTAGACAGGGCACAGATTTTAGGGGTGGAGTCAGAGGAAGGGAGGGTTTGGGGAGGGGAGGGACTTCAGTAGGGTATAAGAGTAGAAGAGAAGAGATTGGATTCATATCCAGTCCTTCACTACCCGAAGGTGTCTCAGAGCGTTTACAATCTCCTTTCCCTTCCCCTCCCCACAACAGACACCCTGTGAGGTAGGTTGGGCAGAGAGAGCTCTCTCGAGGACGGCCTTTGAGAGAACAGCTCTGAAAGAACTTGTGACTGACCCACGGTCACACCAGCAGCTGCATGTGGAGGAGTGGGAAATCAAATGCAGTTCCCCTGTCCCAATAGCCTGATTACATATCTGTTGAAAGAGTCTCATTGTTCTGAATGGTTTGCTGCTATAGAAAGGAAAATTGTCTCAATAGGCTTATGCTTGAATGATATGATGTCCTTATCTGAAACACACATCTTTGCTCTGCTCAAACAGAGATTAATTGATATTGAAATGCAAGAACTTAGAGCCCTGGCTTCTGGTAGATGCTCCCCTTTAAGATGGGCTCGTTTTCCGATCAACGCCCCTGCACAATACTTATCGGATTTGACTTCCCCACAGCTGCGTAGAGCATTTATGCTGGCCCGCTTCAACGTGCTCCCCTCTGCGGTTTTAGCAGGAAGATTTAAGAAAATCCCCTACTCTGTTAGGTATTGTGATTGTGATTCAGAGGAGATTGAAACAATCGAACATGTATTCCTCTATTGTAGTTTGCATGATGACATTCGGGCACTTTATTTAGAAGCTATTCTTAAGAAGGATGTCATGCAATCTGATGACAGAATGTTGTACTGTTTACTGGCTTCACAAAATATAGAGGTTATTGAAGCGGTGGCTAAGTTCTGCAACTGCCTCATAATGAGGAAGCTGTGTGTTAAACCCATGAATTGAAGGGTGACTGTTTATGATTCTGATCGATGCCAATAAAGGTTTTGAATTGATTGATTGATTGATTGATTGAAATGCAGTTCCCCCAGATTAAAGTCTGTGCTCCTAACCATTACACCAAACTGGATCTCCATAGAATCTACATTCCAAAGTGCCTGTTTTCTCCAGGTGAACTGATCTCTGTAGCTTGGAGATCAGTTGTAATCTAGGTTCCCTTTTAGCTGCGCCAGGCTGTGCTGGCGCACATATTTTCCCCAATCAGCGCAGCAATTTTTTTCACAGTGCAGGGGCAGGAGGGTCCCTTCCCAATGGCCATGCAGGCCCGGGCCAAGGTGCATCTTCACAGCACTGCGGGCGGGCGAGCAAAAGGTGATGAGGAGAAGTGGGGGAGAGCACAGGATGCCTGCACGTCCCTCCCTCCCTCTCCCGCTCTTGCCTGGGCAGGAAGAGATGTGCCACCGCACAGAGAACCCCCTCGCACCGCTCTTGTCGTCCTTCCTCGGTGAAGCCGTGCTGCCGTCACTCAACCATGGGCAGCTCCCATCCTTCTGCTGCCTGGCTCACCTCCTCTCTTCTCCCCGCCCTCCTGCGTCCCCTTTAGTGCGCGGCTGGCTCCGGCGGGGTGCCGTTGCCACCGCCGCAGCAGCAGCAAGAAACCCCTCAGCGGTTCCTGGAGCTGGTGGTTGAGTGCACAGAAGAAGCCGGGATCCTGATGGCTACCCGCTTTGTTCCCTGGCCGCGTTGGATCCTGGGCGGGCGGCCTGGCTTTATTTTAAACGGGAGTGCAGATCTGGGTTCATTTCTATATTTAAAGCAACAGGGCACCAGAAAAACAATGCAATAACCCATTCAGAGACCGGCTTGGTCTTCTCACCGCTCTGACCTGTGTAATACTGGGCACAGGGTTGCCAGGTCCCCCCTGGCCACCGGAAGGGGATGGGGGAGTAGGGTTGCCAACTTCAGGTTGGGAAACTCCTGGAGATTTGGGGATGGAGCCTGGGATGGACAGGGACCTGAGGGGGGCACAATGCCATAGAGTCCCCTCTCCAAAGCATTTATTTTCTCCAGGGGAACTGATATCTGTAGTCAAGATGAGGTATAATTCCAAGAGGTCCCCAGGTCCCATCTGGAGGGTGGCATTCCTAACTGGGGGGGAGGGGGGTGTTATGCAGACATTTTCTCTCTGTGGGAAGAAGTCCAAAGACTTTCAGAAGAGGGCCTCCGACAATTCTGGGTGTTTCTCCCAAAAAGAACCCCCTTCTGTGTATGCCTGTGGGTGACTTCTCTGTGTATAAGAGAAGCAGCCTGACTGGAAAGTC
>NW_015165882.1:26923-30154 GCF_001447785.1 Gekko japonicus
GTCCACCACTCTTAACCACTGCACCAAACTGGCTTAGAAGGACAGGGTTTAGAACCACACACCAGTGAGGTGGGGGAAATCAGAAATTGTATTACTTGTTCTCACAATTTTTTTAAAAAAATAGCAATTTCAAATTTTCTGTTTTTCATTCTTCCTAGTTTGAAAATTGGTGGACGCACGGGGGTGGGTGGGTGCCAGAAGGTAGCCTCGCCTAGTGCACAAAAAAAACCTGGCACCCGCCCTGGCCGGACCGCAGGCCATGGGCAAGTTTCTCCCTCCTCCAAGACAAGCTTTAGGAAAAAGCAGTAATGCACATATTTTTCCTGTGGTTTTTTTCAATCTGCTATAAATGCCCCTGTACAGTTTCAGTTCAGAATAGCTCTATAAATTCCAGGATTCTCAGTCCAAATCTCCTTCCCCAGACCTATATGCTTTCCTTGTATGATATTCCTTTTGCCACTGGTATTTAGCTGCCAGTGAGCCTTGTTGGTACCTTGCCACAGAATGCATTCTCATGTTCTCTCTTTCTCGATAATGCAGCAATCTCACTGTGAAGAGGGTATTTTCCCCAATATGAACAGAGTTGGCTAATGATTTTCAAATAGCATTCTCAGTGTTGGCTCTTAATTAAAATAAAATACCATGGCTGATCACTCTGGAGTTGGCAGGCAGAGGGTGTGTATGCTTTATTATTAGAAGGGGGATGGAGATAAGGCTAAGGCATGAGGCTAGGATGACTTAGCTAACTTGATGATACTGTTCCTGGCTATGATGTATAAATCATTTCTAAAATATAGTTTGAACGAGTCATATAGTATGTTCCATATAAATATAAATAAGTTTAATATAAATATATGGCTTGTAATACAAATGATAATAGTATATATGTTATGTCTATGTTTTGTATGTTTGTACACTGAAATAATTTTTTTAAAAAAATGTCGGCCTGCTCACAGTTTTAAAGCTAACACCACTTTTGGCTCACAGGGTAAAATTTCTGCTCACGAGACTGCACACCTTAGAGGGAACATTGGTTGTAATCCCAGGAGATCTCCATTCACCACCTGCAGACTGGCAGCCGTAACTAAGGGCTTAATTGTGAGATTATAGGTATAGCAATGTTTAGCATTGTTAATGGTTTTCTAGTAGTACCATCCTAAGAGTTATAGCCTTCTAAGTTCACTGATTTCAACAGAAGGGAATCTTGCAGCTTAAAACATTTTACTCCTTCCATGAAAGGGTATAATTGTACCATGCTTAATTAAAATTTGGCAGAGCCATGGAGCATAAACAAAGTTTTCCTGGTCTCTTTAAGATAGTGGCCACTGCAGTATCTTATAACGTCTATTTATATCCATCTTTTGTCCCCAGTTAAGACTTAGAGCAGCTTTTAGAAAATTGTTCTCCTCTCCTCCATTTTTTCACAGCAGCCCTGTGAGGTAGGCCAGTCTGAGAGTTTGAGATGGGCCCAAGGTCACCCAGCGAGGTTCCATAGTAGAAAAGGGGATCTGAACCCAGGTTGTATGAAGAGGTAGTCTTTCTTTGCCAGTCCTGGCCTTCCTACTAGATATAGGCTGTGACTGGCAGCCGTAACTAAGGGCTTAATTGCGAGATTATAGGTATAGCAATATCTAGCATTGTTAATGGTTTTCTAGTAGTGCCATCCTAAGAGTTATAGCCTAAGTTCACTGATTTCAACAGAAGGGAATCTTGCAGCTTAAAACATTTTACTCCTTACATGAAAGGGTATAATTGTACCCAGAGGTCATTTCGGGGGGGATCGCAGGGGATCACAGTTCCCCCGGGTGACGTACGGGGGGCGGGGCACATGACGAAGCCCCGCCCCCTGCTTCCAGTCACCCCGCTTCCGGCCCTCATTCAGCCAGAGCAGCTTTTAGAAAATTGTTCTCCTCTCCTCCATTTTTTCACAGCAGCCCTGTGAGGTAGGCCAGTCTGAGAGTTTGAGATGGGCCCAAGGTCACCCAGCGAGGTTTCATGGTAGAAATGGGGATCTGAACCCAGGTTGTATGAAGAGGTAGTCTTTCTTTGCCAGTCCTGGCCTTCCTACTAGATATAGGCTGTGGCAAAACAGTTTTAATTTTTGCCCGTTGAAGTCTCTGCACCCTACTTTGTCTAAAAAGACCCCTAAAGTTGCTTCCGGAACCCATTTAATTTGAAATTGGATGAACTGATAGGGCCTTTGGGGGTAGGGATTGATTGAGTCAGTCTGTCTTGGCGACAACCATTTCTGTTATAAGCAATTGACCCAAATATTTTTAAATGCACTGATTTTAATTGGAAATTTGAGAGAGAAACAGGTGTAAAAATAAACTAGCGAGCTTGTCTCACGGAAGGAAGATATAAAATGGAAGTGAGATGTTTGTGTTGTGTTTGGAAAGCTGTGTGGTTTGGTCTTATCCAGGGGTCATTTCCTGCAGGAGCGCACAGGACCGGAGCTCCGGCAGTAAAGAGCCTAGGGGGCGGGCACATGCAACAAGCCCCACCCCCTGCTCCCAGCAGCCCTCAGTCAGAGCAAGAAGCAGGCAGGTAAGTTGAAGAGCCCCCCCCCCGGCGCCTGGTCCAAAACAGCCAAGTGGCACCTTTAAGACCAAGTTTTATTCAGGTACAAGCTCTCCCTCCTCTGCGAGGACAGATCTGCACGTTCCCCCCCACCCCAATAGCTAGCAATCCAAAACAGTCCAGTGGAGCCTGAGTGGTGGGTGTTGCCTTCTGACACACTTCCCGTGATGTCAGGGTGTGCGGCATATGCAAATCTTGTGCTAATGAGTTATGCTAATGAGCTCCTGCACCTCTTTTTCTACGAAACGACCCCTGGCTATTTCCCCTCCCCAAGGATGTTTGCAGAACCAAAACAGAAGGGCTCCTGAAGTTGTGGCTCCCTCCTTTGCTTCTATGCTTGGGCCAGAAATCATCAACGGACACTCCCCACATTTAGCTACAAGAATCACTTGGACCTAAATTCTTTCCCATCCCACCGTAGTCACCCTTTGAGCAACATGGCATCCACATAGGTACCCCTTACCTCTCACTCAAGCAACGCAGAACTGGTCAGCCCGATATCTTGGCCAAGGTCCCACATACTGAAGGCCACAGGGCCTGTCTTTAAATGTGGGTCTTCCCCAGTTCCATGTGCCCCTTGGTCTGGGTCTAAGCTGAGGGGCACAGGAGAATGAGTTCCCTCCCCTGGCAATGGGGAGGTGGGGTTCAGCA
>NW_015165882.1:31704-34355 GCF_001447785.1 Gekko japonicus
ATATCATAGCTGTATATATAGGGGTGGCTTGTTAAATTAGCATGCAAAATAGTGAAAACAGACCAAAAGAATGACACGCTCAGTTTCTGGAGATTATCATCTGTTTTAGTTCAACTGGGTGGGGGGGAAACAACATAGGTAATAAATATGTTAGAACTGGGGGATCGATGTGTCCTAATTTGCGAGAAGCCCGTCTGTTCGCTCTAAGCTGCGGAATCTTGTGAGCAAAAATTCAACCCCATACAAATATGTGGCCTTAGTCAGGGAAGTAAAATGGTGACTAGCACCGAATTGTAAGCCGCTCAGAGACCCCCCTGACAAGGGGGTTCGAGCGGGATATAAAGTTGAATGTTAAATAAATAAATAAATAAAAACCAACACATTTTTATCCAACATGTGAGCTTTCGTCTGCGCACACACTTCGTCAGGTGATGAAATAGAATTACATATCATAGCTGTATATATAGGGGTGGCTTGTTAAATTAGCATGCAAAATAGTGAAAACAGACCAAAAGAATGACACGCTCAGTTTCTGGAGATTATCATCTGTTTTAGTTCAACTGGGTGGGGGGGAAACAACATAGGTAATAACTTTACAGCATCTTGGCTGTGCAGAGTTTTTTCCTTGTCCCCAAATGTTCGATGTTCAAAATAGGAAGCGGCGGCAGGCAGTGAGGCGGTAACACCAGCCTGAATCGCCTCACTGCTTTGACCCCTTAATGGGTCTGGTTTGCAAGACGGGCAAGGAATGACTTCAACAGCTGTTGTCTTAAGAGGTTATTGGTGGGGAGGTGTAGGAGGTGACTCATGGTCAATTGGCTGATGGACTTCTATTTCGGGCAAATGCGAGTCCCTCTTAGTTAAATGTTCACTATGTGACCTCATGTCCATCCTGTAGGTAATTTCCAGCGAAGGAACTAGAAGACTCTGGTGTCAATCTCTCCTCCGTCATGCGTGAGAGAGTACTCTTGGAGTGTAGGGTTGCCAGCCTCCAGGTGGGACCTGGGGATCTCCCGCTTTTACAACTGATCTCCAGCAGACAGAGATCAGCTCCCCTGGTGAAAGTGGCTGCTTTGAAGGCTGGACTTTATGGCCTTGTGCCATGCTGAGGCCCCTCCCCTCCCCAAACCCCGCCCTCTCCCGGGTCTAACCCCAAAGTCTCCAGGTATTTTCTAACCCAGACCTGGCAACCTTACTTGGAGGTTTTGCTCAAGTCTCCCTCTGAGTCTGCGATCTGCAGTATCTTTATAGCATAAATGACGGTGGAATTCAGGGATGCCAGCCTCCAGGTGGGACCTGGAGATCCCCCAGAATTACAGCTCATCTCCAGACTACAGAGATCAGTTCCCCTGGAGAAACTGGAGGCTTTGGAGAGTGGACTCTATGGCACATTGTACCCCACTGAGGTCCTTGTCCTCTCCAGGCTGCATTCCCAAATTCCCAGGAGTTTCCCAACCTGGATCTGGCAACCCAACACACACCCCATCTCCCAGTAGTCAGGGGAGACCAGGCAACCCGAGTGGAATTACCTTCAGCAGAGCTTGGTCAGGACGAATTAATTGTAGAGTAGGAAGCCTCAGACGTGTCCAGGAAACTGAGCCAGGCCTCTGCATGAGGATGAATGGAATGATTCAACTGCGGCCAGTGCAGCGGCGGAGGCCAGAACAGTGACTCACACATAGGCATAACGGGCATCCTCTACAGACGGGATGCTTGGGTCTCTTGGATTACACATTAATCTCTTGAAGGGCACTGCCAGTTCAGGAATTATACAGGGCAGTAAAAATGCCAGATAACCAGGGGTCATTTCCTGCAGGAGTGCACAGGAGCGGAGCTCCGGCAGTAAAGAGCCCAGGGGGCGGGCACGTGCAACAAGCCCCACCCCCTGCTCCCAGCAGCCCTCAGTCAGAGCAAGAAGCAGCCAGGTAAGTTGCAGAGCTCCCCCCGCCCCGGCCCCCCGGTCCAAAACAGTCCAGTGGTGCCTTTAAGACCAAGTTTTATTCAGGTACAAGCTCTCCCTCCTCTGCGAGGACAGATCTGCACGTTCCCCCCCCCCCAATAGCTAGCAATCCAACACAGTCCAGTGGAGCCTGAGCGGTGGGTGTTGCCTTCTGACACACTTCCAGTGATGTCAGGGGGTGTGTCATATGCAAATAAGTCATGCTAATGAGTTCCTGCACCTCTTTTTCCACGAAATGACCCCTGCAGGTAACACACAGCTTGTCTTTCGGGCTTCATAGCCCTTTGTGGCATTCAGTCTGGTCAGGCCAACATAACTACAGCCAGGGAGCAATCTGAAAAGTAAATTTCTGAGGCTACCTTTCCAGCAGCCGTGTATAAGGAGATCGTACATACGGTACCGCATAATACTGACAAGGGCAGACCCTACTTAGCTTGCGAGATCTGACGCGATTGGGCTAGCCTGGGCTATCTAGGTAAGGACAAGGTGGGCTAGAAACATGGTTTAAAAAATGGTGTGTTATAAAGATAATAAAAAATTAAAAAAATAGAAGAGTTGGTTTAGTTTTTATACCCCGCTTTTCACTACCTGAAGGAGTCCCAGAGCTGCTTACGATCACCTTCCCAGTTTGGTGTAGTTGTTAAGTAAAGGTAAAGGTTCCCTTGCTCGAAAGCCAGTCGAATCTGACTCT
>NW_015165882.1:34482-65450 GCF_001447785.1 Gekko japonicus
AAGGATCACATATTTACAATCTCTTTTAACCAGTATGGGTGTTTGTTCTGATGCTCTTAAGGTGAATAGACTTTTAAGAGATCTCTGCCCGGATATTGCAGAGAAGGTGGCTAAGTTTCTCTGTTTGGCTTTAAAGCTGCGCCAAAGGTTCTTTTAGAATTCTTATATATGTGCTTTTAACTGGTTTTAAATGTATAAATGGTTCTGATAATTTATGCCAATAAAGGCTCACTTGACTTGACTTAACTTGACATTTCCGTGGTCATGTGGCCGGCGTGACTAAACACCAAGGCGCACGGAACGCTGTTACCTTCCCACTGAAGTGGTACCTATTTATCTACTTGCAATTTCTTGCTTTCGAACTGCTAGGTTGGCAGGAGCTGGAAATAGAGACGGGAGCTCACTCCGTCATGCGGCACACTCGGGTCTCGAACTGCTGAACTACCGACCTTCCACAGCCTGCAGTTCAGCATCTTAACCACTTGAGCCACCGCAGCTCCTTAGTGGTTAAGTGCGCGGATTCTAATCTGGGAGAACCGGTTTCGATTCCCCACTCCTCCACTTGCACCCGCTGGATGACCTTGGGCAAGCCCTCGTTCTGTCAGAGCTGTTCTCTCAAGGACAGTTCTGGAAAGAGCTCTCTCAGCCCCACCTACCTCACAGGGAGTCTGTTGTGGGGAAGGGAAGGGAAAGGAAAGGAGATTGTAAGACACTCTGAGACTCTGAGTGAAGGGCGGGGTATAAATCCAATCTCCTCTTCTTCTACTCTTCCCTTCTTCTCCCCACAACAGACACCCTGTGAGGTAGTTAGGGCTGAGAGAGCCCAGAGAGGACTGTGACTGACCCAAGGTCACCCAGCTGGTTTCATGCGGAGGAGTGGGGAATCAAACCCGGTTCTCCAGATTAGAGTCCACCACTCTTAACCGCTACACCACACTGGCAAATAACCCTGGGCAGCTACCATACTGAGCTTGGTGGATGTTTGATCTGATTCAGTATAAGCAGGGGTCATTTCCTGCAGGAGCGCACAGGAGCGGAGCTCCGGCAGTAAGGAGCCCAGGGGGCGGGCACATGCAACAAGCCCCACCCCCTGCTCCCAGCAGCCCTCAGTCAGATCAAGAAGCAGCCAGGTAAGTTGCAGAGCCCTCCCCCCTGGCCCCCAAGTGCAAAACAGTCCAGTGGCACCTTTAAGACCAAGTTTTATTCAGGTACAAGTTCTCCCTCCTCTGCGAGGACAGATCTGCATGTCTCCCCCCCCCCCAATAGCTAGCAATCCAAAACAGTCCAGTGGAGCCTGAGTGGTGGGTGTTGCCTTCTGACACACTTTCAGTGATGTCAGGGGGTGTGGCATATGCAAATAAGTTATGCCAATGAGCTCCTGGACCTCTTTTTCTACGAAATGACCCCTGAGTATAAGGCCATTTGGGTTGTACTATAACCATGCCTCCAACTCTGACTTAACAAAAGAAAGTCACTGGGCCATCACTGGACTCTAACTTCGTTCTACTGCTGACCACCTCGGCCACCAAAAGTTAGACTGGATTAGCTTCCCTCCCTCCCTGAAGTTCCTTTGCGGCCCGACGTCTATCTGACGTAGCTCGGTCTGTTTACCAGCAGCCACCTCATTCCAGGCCAGCTGTCCCCGGATTCTATTTCTGCGGGGATGAGTTCGGTCCTAATAATAAACCAACCACAGGCCGAAGCTCTGAGAAGAGAGACGAAAATTCGCACGGCTGTATCTCATTGCGCCCGTTCGGGAAACTGAGGGACCGAAACGGCAAGTCTGTGCGCTGAGTTAAATGCATTTTTAGGTCGCCTCATCAGGAAGTAAATATTTCCCCCTGGGCAGGGTCTGTGAGGAGCACGCGCATAAAAGCCCAACGGCTTCCCAAGGCAGGGCAAAGCAAGCCTCAGCCAACACAGACGGGACTCCACGAGGCCTGGAACCACTTGGAGGAGGACCACCACACCTTCTCGCCGCCCCCCCCCGCAAGCCCAAGATGTTGTGCCGCTTGCATCTGACCGCGCCACGCAGCCCTTTGAGCAGCCGCACCCTGTGGCCCAGCCCGGGCTCACTGTTTGAGGAACTGGAGCGAGAGATGGATGCCATCTGGGAGCGGCTGAGGAGCAACTGGCCGTCTGCGACGAGCAGCCACGAGACGGCCCGTCGGACAGATGCGGAGAGCCCCGCCGGACGGTTTGCGGTGACCCAAGACATGGCTGGATTCGACCCCAAGGAGTTAGTGGTCAAACTGGTTGGGGAGAAGCTGGTGCTCACGGGGAAGAAGGCCACGCAGACACCCAACGGCCCCTTCCGCTATGAGCTGTTCCGGAGGGAATGGGATGTGCCCGAGAACGTGGACCGCGAACATCTAACCTGCTCGATTTCTAGTGAGGGGCAGCTGCGCATTGAAGCCCCTTCCGTGGCGTCAGAACCCGCCATGAGAACAGTGCCCATTGACGTCAGTCGGCTGGAGGACAGTGCCGGGGCCGAGTCAGGGGGCACAGAAGACCCCAGGGCCAAAGCTTGAGAGACTGAATGGGGGAAAAGACTTTTTAAACGTGACAAGAAAATGTAGCTTGAGACTACTGACTGATATGTTGTACCAATAAATATTATTTTAATAGGATGTTGTGTGTGTTTGCGGTGAATTCAGAGATGGAAAACAGGTAGGGAGGGGGATATATCTGGGATGTGAACAAATTCAGTTGGTGAAAGGCAGAATTTCTTCCATGGGGCGCAAGGGGAAGAATGTTAGCGTGCCATGAGAAAAATTAATGTCTCCTAGAAGTTCAGCACACTGACCTACAGAGGAAGCAGCCTGCTGCCTCTCGGGTTGATTTACTTGACCTGGCCACCCTCCGATCAGCCAGCCTTCGGTAATTTTGGCATGTCTTTGTATTGGATGGGAAAGGATCGTTCAATTTCTCCCAATGCAGAGATGCAGCACAGTGACTTTCTGTCCCAGAGGTTGTCTGTTGAATCTCTGCATGAGTATACTAATGTAAGAAAAAGCCTGCGGTTTCATATGTTGGTTACCGAAAATGCTGGTTCTGTTCCGACTCTGCCAAGAAGGGACAGGGAAATGTTTTCCCTCACAGCGCTAGAACTATGAACACCGCATGAAATTGCTTGGCAGAGAATTCAGGACAACTAAAAAGATGGGGTTCCCCCCCCCCCCAATGTGTAACTTTCTTATGGAGCTCCTGTCACATGGTAACAGTTACCAACCTCAATGGCTTTGGAAAAGATTTTGAAAATGCACAGATAAGTCTATTGATGGCTATTAAGCTCTATAACTAAATGGAACCTCCATGTACAGAGACAGTATCGTTGGAGCAGATTCTGGGAATAAAGAGAAGCAGTGTGGCGGTATGGTTAGACCCAGGTTCGAATCCCCATTCCACTGGGGGAATTTGCTGAGTGACCTTGGATAAAGTGGAAAGAGAGGAGAACGCCGAAGGCTTTTTTGGATCTCCATTATGGAGAAAGGTGAGGTAGAAATGAAGTAAATACCCACCAAGGGCAGGCTCGGAGGTGTCTGAGGTAATGAAGAAAACAGAATACTAGACTCAGCGTGTTGAAATTTGCCTGACAGGGCATGAAGGAAAAATTCACGGGTCCACTGCTTGTACAGATCTTTTCAAAATTAAGCCTTGTCTGTCTTTGTTTTCTCAGCTGGGCTTTTCAGGTTTTGAAACCTTTCCCTCGTTTGGCCGCTTGGGGGTGTTTGAGGGAAAGGCGGAGGGATTTTGCCTTCCGTGACTGTGCATATTTTGGGATCAGCTAAGGCATGACTGACTCAACCTTGGAAATGATGCAAGGCGCTGAAATGATCCAGCGTTGGCCTTCTTCCAGAGGGGGCGGGGCACCTGCGTTAATCTGCAGAGCCAAAATAATAAGACCGTAGGGACGCCATCTTCCAGGTGGGGCCTGGAGACCTCCCAGAATTACAGCTTATCTCCAGACAGCAGTTTCCCCTGGAGGAAATGGCTGCTTTGCAGGGCAGACTGTGTGGCATTATACCCCACTGAGACCCCGCACCTTGCCATACCCTCCCCAGCTCCACCTGTTCCCTAGATCTCCCTGGAGCTGGCAGCCCTTATCCTATTATCCATTTGATAAGCCTTTCTAAGTTGCCGCACAACCAGGGGTCATTTCCTGCAGGAGCGCACAGGAGCAGAGCTCCGGCAGTAAGGAGCCCAGGGGGGCGGGCACATGCAACAAGCCCCACCCCCTGCTCCCAGCAGCCCTCAGTCAGAGCCAGAAGCAGCCAGGTAAGTTGCAGAGGGGCCCCCCGGCCCGCCTTCAGGTACAAGCTCTCCCTCCTCTGTGAGGGCAGATCTGCATGTCGTCCCCCCCATAGCTAGCAATGCAAAACAGTCCAGTGGCACCTTTAAGACCAAGTTTTATTCAGGTACAAGCTCTCCCTCCTCTGTGAGGACAGATCTGCATAATCCCCTAGCATACCTAGCAATCCAAAACAGTCCAGTGGAGCCTGAGTGGTGGGTGTTGCTTTCTGACACGCTTCTGGTGACGTCAGGGGGCGTGGCATATGCAAATAAGTTATGCAAATGAGCTCCTGCACCTCTTTTTCTACGAAATGACCCCTGTGCACAACTTATTGTTGTTTTATTAAAGATTATTATAGGGTTGGTTGCTAACTCTATATTGGGAGGTTCCTGGAAATATGGGGCAGAGGATGGGGACAATAGAGTTGGGGAGGGGACGCAACTCAGCAGGGATATGATGAAGCCGAGTCGACCCTCTGAAGCTGCCATTTTCTCCAGGAAAACTGATCTCTGTAGCTTGAAGAATCATAGAGTTGGAAGGGACCTCCATGGTCATCTAGTCCAACCCCTTGCACAATGCAGGAAATTCACAAAAAACTTTTCCCCCCCCCACGCCCCCAGAGTGAACTAAGCTCTGAGTTTTAGGTGATAATGGTTATCATTATCATATCAGAGCAGTTGTAGTTCTAGGAGAACTCCAGGTCCCAACACATTTACATTTTAACCCCTCCTGTTCCAGCTCTGGCCTGGTAAATTCCTGAGGATTTGAGGATGGTACCAGAAAAGGACAGGGATCTCACTGGGGTCATAGAGTCCACACTACAAAGTTGCCCTTTTTGTCCAGGAGGACGGATCTCTGTAGTCTGGAAATCAGTTGTAATTCTGGGACAACTCCAAGCCGCATCTGGAAGTTAGTAACCCTAACCACCCTTCCATACGGTCCCATGATGGCTGAACAGAACCTCCAGATGAAGGGGCAGTCTACCAATAAATACCAGTGGCTGAGGGGACAACAGCAGAGGGAGGTTTGGCTGCACTGGCCCTCCTAACAGGCTTTTCAGTGTTTTTGGTTGGCCACTGTGGGAAACAGGATGCCGAGTGAGAGTTGCCTGTGGTGTCATAATGTGTCAGACTAGTACATAAGGTTGCTAACTCCAGGTTGGGAAATTCCTGCAGATCTGAGCGTGTAGCGGGGTATAATGCTATACGGGTGGCCCTCCAAAGCAGCTTTTTTTTTCCATTGGAAGAGATCTCTGTAGTCTGGAGCTCAGTTTTAACTCCAGGACA
Source organism: Gekko japonicus (assembly GCF_001447785.1). Classification (NCBI taxonomy): domain Eukaryota; kingdom Metazoa; phylum Chordata; class Lepidosauria; order Squamata; family Gekkonidae; genus Gekko; species Gekko japonicus. The sequence continues at coordinate 40,063 of NW_015165882.1, forward strand.
CCTCCAGGCCCTACCTGGAGGCTGGCAAGGCAGCGCTGAGAGAGCTGCGTTCCAATTCCTACTCTGACATGAAGCTCACTGAATAACTTCTTTGGTCCAGGCCTCGTTTCTCTCAGCCTAACATACCTCACAGGACCGTTGTTAGGATACTCAGTTTTAACTCCAGGACACCTCCAAGCCCTACCTGGAGGCTGGCAAGGCAGCGCTGAGAGAGCTGCGTTCCAATTCCTACTCTGACATGAAGCTCACTGAAAAACTTCTTTGGCCCAGGCCTAGTTTCTCTCAGCCTAACATACCTCACAGGACCGTTGTTAGGATAGAAGAAGGAGATTAGATTTATACCCCGCCCTTCACTACCCAAAGGAGTCTCAGAGTGGCTTACAAACTTCTTTCCAAGGACTTCCTTTTATCTGTTCTAACTCGACTTTAACCTCTCTTCATAGGGAAAGTGTTCCAACCCTTTTATCATTCTAGTTGCCGTTTTCTGCACTTTTCCCAATGCTATAATATCCTTTTTGAGGTGTGGTGACCAAAACATGAATGCAGGCTTTAGAAATCCGCTACCACCAGCTGCGAGAGGGCAACTCCGCTGTTATCTGATTTCCCTTGTCCCCTGACCGTGAATAATCAGATTATTCTGGAAGCTGCTAGAGAATACACGTTATTTCCTGCTTTCTCTGCGCTCGTGGTTCAGTGAGAGGCGGAGGGGCCTTTCAGGTCTTCCCCGAAGCAGAAGGGTGTCCGGGGTCTTCCTCGATCCTTCCAGAACGGCCTCCTCCTTTCCAGCCGCGCTGGGAAAACTCCAGGCCCGGCGGAGCGCCTGTTACAGGCCGTTGCGTCATCTTTGACACGGTGCCGAGGTCTTCCCCTCAGCTGTTTGTGGGCGGGGTGACTGAGGGAGTTATAAAAGGCCGGCACAGTTTCTGAGCCAGCCAGAAAGGCGAGACGAGACGCAAGTGAAGGATTTTTCCCCTCAGCAGTGCCGCATCGCCATGGCGAGCTACAGCCGTCTCTTGCTGCGGATGCTCCCCCTGCGTCGGTGGCCGTTGCACGGCCTGGGCCCTGTCTGGCTCAGCGATCCCCAGCCGGCCTGCAGGGTCCTGTGGCCGTCCAGCCACAACCTCATGGACCGAGTCGTGGCCGACGTAGAGAGGCAGATGCAAGACATGGAGAAGATGACCCGGGCCTTCTTCCAGGCCTCCCCGCTTCTGACGTGGGAGCGTGAGAGCCAGAGGGAGCCACGCGAGGAGAGTGCCACGGAGGCTGCTGTGAAGGGGCAACCAGACGGGAAGCACTCCTTCTCCGTGGACGTGACAGGCTTTTCCCCAGAGGAGATGACGGTGAAGCTGGACGGCAGAAAAGTCACGGTGACTGCCAAGCGCCAGAGGGAGAGCCAAAGCGAGGGGGGCAGCTACTGGCAAGAACACCAAGAGCTGCGGCGGGAGACCCTCCTTCCGCTCGACGTGGACCTCCAGGCCGTCTCGTGCTCTTTGACCCCGGACGGGCAGCTGTGCATCGAGGCACCACGCTTGGCTTCTTCTGCGACCACGGAGAAGGCCATCCCGATTGATGTCCAGTCTGAGGCACAAAAGGGGCCCAGTGGGGAAGAGAAAGAGCTGGGGGGCAGCGATGGGGCCAAGGCAAAGGAGACCTGAAATCCGCCCCGATAACCGCAGAACACCCTCCCACTGCATGGAAAACCAACGCCGCAGTGGCAGAAGACAACTGTAGACAAGACTTCACATGCCCTGGGGGACTTGGTTTCTGACCTGTCAGCCGTTTGGCCTCTATTCCTTAACCAAGGCTAGGCCCGGCCCATAATGAATTCTTGCCCTTTGTGCAATAAACCGTTTATTTTTCCAGAATAATCTGCATGTGGTTGGATTTTTGTGTGTGGAGCTTTTTTCTCCAATTGGAATCGGGGGCGGGAGGTGGGGGGTGGGAGTGGAAGACCCAGAGAAAATGTGTGTGTTAAGAGGTGGGCGGGATGGAATTTACCGGACTGGATGAATGGGAGGCTGTACTTTATAACTGCTGTGGAGTCCTGGAAGCGGTTCATTGGATAGTAGCCTACCTCACAGGGTCGTCGTGAGGCTTAAACGGAAGAGAGCAGCTGTGCGCATTGTCCTGAGCGCCCCAGGGGACCCATGCTCTGATCCCATCCTGTAATGTGCCTTATACCATCAGTGTAATGCGCCTTATGCAAAGCTGCCTTTGAAAACCATCCGGAAACTTCAGCTGGACTAAAACACAGCAGCCAGATTATTTTTATGGACTTGATCTGGGGATCGCATCAGCCCTGTGTGGAAAGGTCTGTGCTGAGAGCCAGTTTGGTGTAGTGGTTAAGTGTGCGGACTCTCATCTGGGAGAACCGGGTTTGATTCCCCACTCCTCCACTTGCACCTCGCTGGATGACCTTGGGCCATAGTTCTGTCAGAGCTGTTCTCTCAAGGGTAGTCCTCGAGAGAGCTCTCTCAGCCCCACCTACTTCACAGGGTGTCTGTTGTGGGGAGGGGAAGGGAAGGGAGTTTGTAAACCGTTCTAAGACACCTTTGGGTAGTGAAGGGCGGGGTATAAATCCAATCTCTTCTCTTCTTCTTCATCTGTTTCCAGGCAAGATTCAAAGCACTGCTTTATTCCGGGGCTTGGGACTGGACCAGTATTCTCTCTAAGCTGAGTTAGTGTGAGCTAGCTCACAGTTTTTTAGCCTCCAGCTCACAGATTTTTGTCTTGGCTCAGGAAGGAGGGCTCCAAGAGCAAACTAATTGAGGCGGCAGCCAAATCGCTCGGTCAAAACTTTAATGCCACGAGCTCCCAAAGTAGAATTTTTGCTCACGAGACTCCACAGCTTAGAGGGAGCACTGGACTGGACTACCTGAAGGGCCGCCTTGCTCCCAAAATGTCCAGCGTCCCAGCTAGGATCTTCCTCACAAGCCCTCCTCTTTGCCCCCCTGGGCTGGAGAGGTGAGGTGGGTGGCAACCAGAGACAGGGCCTTATCGGTGGTGGCACTGGACCTTTGGAATGCTCTCGCCCTGGAGGCCCACCTGGCACCTACTTCACTTCAGACCACAACATCCCTTTTGACCCTGTCAAGGTTTTATGCCTTTTAGCCATTTCATGGTCTGCTCCTGGGTTAAGGACAGTTCTATCTTTATCGTTTGGCTTCTGGGTGTTTATTTTATGCCATTTTAATGCCTTATCTTCTTCTTATGGTCATCCGGCAGCCTTCCGTTGGCTATCCCATCACAGGGCGGCCCACCTGGCATTGACCAGAGCCTGGGCCTTGTCCTTCATGGCTCCGACTCTGTGGAACAGGCTTCCTGAAGGGGTGAGGGGGCTCTTTCCTTGGAGAATGTCAGGAGTTGCTGCAAGGCCTGCCTGTTTGCCGGGGAAATTGAATCGGCTTGCATCTTTTTAAGGGGACGGGGGGGAGAGAGATTTGGGGTTTGCTGTTTTCTTTTGGGTTTTAGCTGTGGATGTTTTTACCTATTATTTTAAGCCACCTTGAACCACAAGAAAAGGCAGGATATGATTTTAAAAAAACGAAATAGTACATCTCAATGGCTGTGCTTTGAATGGTTTTGTGTTAGTTGTAAAGGCACTTCGAGCAGGTCTCTGGGAGGCAGTGTCTAAATTTTCCAAAGAAGTAAAGAAGAAGAGATTGGATTTATATCCGCACCCTTCGCTACCTGAAGGAGTCTCAGAGCGGCTTACAATCTCCTTTCCCTCCCCCTCTCCGCAACAGATACCGTGGGAGGCCAGTGGGGCTGAGAGGGCTCTCTCGAGAACTGCCCTTGAGAGAACAGCTCTGAGAGAACTTCTGACTGACCCAAGGTCACCCCAGCAGCTGCCTGTGGAGGAGTGGGGAACCTAACCCGGTTCTCCCATACTAGAGTCCAGGCTCCTAACCACTACACCAAACTGGCTGTACACCAAACAGGAACACTGCCTACAGAAGAGGGGGCGTCCAGTCAACTTTCACTCTCCATCCCCCTTTCTTCCGTGCAGCTTCCTGGATAATGGGAATAGGGGCAGAGAAATGGCCCCAATCCAGCTACTTCCAAACATACCAGGGGAAAGGAAGCATTTGCCATAGGGAGGTTTGTTTTCCAGGGCACTCCTGTGACACTCCCACCCCATGCTCTGCAACGTGAGTAGGAAGGTTACTCAAACTACCTTTCCACCAGTGTTCCCTCTAAGCTGAGTTAGTGTGAGCTAGCTCACAGTTTTTTAGCCTCCGGCTCACACATTTTTGTCTTAGCTCAGGAAGGAGGGCTCCGGAGCAAACTAATGTATGCAGCAGACAAATCGCTCGCTCACAACTTTAATGCCAGTAGCTCACAAAGCAGAATTTTTGCTCACAAGACTCCACACCTTAGAGGGAACATTGCTTCCACCTCTATAAAATAATGCAGCCCCCCCCCCCCTTATAGAACACACCACCGTCTCTCTGGGAGTGAAAAGACAGAGGACTAAGAGACGGCAAATCTGTTGAGAGGTGTCGATTTATTAGAGGTGGAGGGAGACGTTGTCGGTTCACATTTTCTATCGGACAGAAGGCCAACTCCCCCCCTCCCCCCCCCCATCTTAGAACAGGGGCGGGATGCAACTGTGCAATCTTGGCAGGCAGGGGTTCCGGGGGGGTGGGGGTGGAGGGGACCAACTGGATTTAGAACCTCGGCAGTGTGACTTTCTACAGGGGGGCAACGGGCCCACTCCAACAGCATGTTGTGCGGAAAAGGGGGGGGGAACGGTTCATCTTGCAGGATGGGGAGGCAACCAAAGACAAAAGCGGGAACCACCTCCAGCATTAATCTATTTGCTCCTGTACGGCAGGGGCCTTGTAAGAGAACGTACCGAAAAACAACCCTCCTCCCCGAAAAAGGTATTGACGGGCGCTGTTAGTCAGCCCTGAGTTGCCCTAGTAGCCCCGAACAGCCCCCAAAGCTCCCCAGGATGAAAGCCAAATGCAACCACCAGCCTCTAACGTCTTGCCTCTCCCTCCCCCAGCAGCCACTGGCTTCTCCTCCTTTTACGTCTCCCCGCTGGGCTCGATTCTCGCAACACTCTTCTCTTTCTCTCTCTCCACGCAGGGGATTAACAAAGGACAAGTTGAGCAGAAATAAGAAGGGAGGGGGGGTTGGGGAAGGTAGGGAAGAGGAAATGAGACACCTGCCCCCACGCCCCAAAAGATTGTGCAGCATGTCCAAGGTGCGGAGAGGCACGTGGGTCCAGTTTTCTTGCTCCCTCCCCCCAAATATCCCCACTAGGCCTTTTCCCAACCCCTTGGCTTTCCACCCAGCGGCCACACGATGCTGGGCCTTCACTGTCACCAGGAGGGGACCGCTCCGGTGGAACGGTTCCAGTGGCATTCCGGGGTGGAGGAAGTAAAGGCCCTGCGCAACCCGTCCCCAGCCAGCCTAACAGTCCGAGCTGTGTAGTGATCGTCGAGGGCCAGATACAGGTAGAAAGGGGGGGGTGGTCTCAGGGCCTTGCTCGCCAAAGTGCGCTCGCCGGGCAATAGCGCTAGTTCCTGGCCGCTATGACGACCGACAAGGCCACGCCGCCCAGGGCCACGGCGGTGGCACCGAACAGCCACTTCCAAGGAATCGCCTGGGAGAAAGAGAGGAAGATAAAAACAGGCTTCAGTAACGGGAGGCGGACGGTTGGGAGACAGGAAGCACAAAATGCGTTCACGTTTGTTTCCCAATTTAAAAAATTCATAAAATGGATGGTATGCCCCGGTTTCAAATACTATGGATCAGTGTTCCCTCTAAGCTGAGTTAGTGTGAGCTAGCTCACGAACAGCCACTTCCAAGGAATCGCCTGGGAGAAAGAGAGGAAGATAAAAACAGGCTTCAGTAACGGGAGGCGGACGGTTGGGGAGACAGGAAGCACAAAATGCGTCCACGTTTGTTTCCCAATTTTAAAAAATTCATAAAATGGACGGTATGCCCCGGTTTCAAATACTATGGATGGTTCTGACCTGGAACTGGGGATGCATAGCAGTGAAGGGAGTGGGCTCTGATCCCAGAAGCTGTCGGTTGGGATCTCGCCTCCGCCACAAACTTGCAAGGTGGCCTTGGACACATCACTTAACCCCCCGTCCACCCCACAATCCGCCATATGAAGATAACGTCACCGGCCGAACTTTACAGGGATGTTATGAATACAAGACAACACATGGAAAGTACTCTTGAAAACACACACATATATATATATACACACACATGCCAGGCAGTGTTCCCTCTAAGCTGAGTTAGTGTGAGCTAGCTCAGAGTTTTTTTAGCATCCGGCTCACACATTTTTGTCTTCGCTCAGGAAGGATGGCTCCAGAGCAGTGTTCCCTCTAAGGTTAGTGTGCGCTAGCTCACAATTTTTTAGCCTCCGGCTCAGACATTTTTGTCTTCGCTCAGGAAGGATGGCTACAGAGCAAACTAATTTACGCAGTAGCCAAAATCACTCGCTCACAACTTTAAAGCCAGTAGCTCACAAAGTAGAATTTTTGCTCACAAGATGCCACAGCTTAGAGGGAGCACTGCTCCAGAGCAAACTAATTTATGCAGTAGTCAAATTGCTGGCTCACAACTTTAATGCCAGTAGCTCACAAAGCAGAATTTTTGCTCACAAGACTCCACAGCTTAGAGGGATGCCAGGTATGAATGGCTGCCCTCAGTTCAAGAAGGCAGAGTGGATCAAACAGCAAACGAAACGAGCATAAAGGGTTGGGGAACCTTTTTTTAGCAGTAAAAGCAGAGGCGTTTGGGGGGCGGTTAGTTCAGGGAACAACAGAGGGCTACAGAAAAAGCTGGTGTGGAACAGACACATGACGGGTAATATAAAAGCAGAAGAGTCGTGATGCTAAAAAACTGAGCTCATCCAACTCCCTTTGTTTCGTCTCCCCCTCTAGTTTAAGGCAGAATCTAAATTGTGCGCTCCCTGGGGACAGCCCCCCCCCTTCTCCTTTTTCCTTAAGAGCACCTCTGATGACTCCACAGGAACACGATGCTAGGAGCCAAAGAGCTCGTTCAAACGGAGCTGTGAAATTTAACCCTCCCCCCACGCACCCTCCCAATGCTTTCCAGCCCTCGTCCGAGTCCTCACAACGGAGCACCGTGCGGGACACGAACCCGGCTACCTTCAGCTTCAAGGGCAGCCCTCTAAAAAGCACGGCCGTCTTCTCGGAAGGGCCGCAGGAACTTCCAAAACTTTTGGTCCCTGAGCGCCTGGAGTGTTTGTGAACATGCCGTGCCTTTGGGCCAGGTTAAATAACGACATCGGCCCCCCCCCCCCCCAGTGAAACGCACGACTCAGTGAAAAAGTCCTTCCCTCTCCGGGGTCCCCGTGGGACATGACTCCTTCTCTCCACCTACCCGGGAGGACTTATCTTTACACTTAGCAGGGGGTCCGCTGGAACCAGCAGTCCCCAGCATCTTGCGGTACATCTCAGTCTCCACGCTCTTTTGGTCGGCGTGCTTCTTTGCCAGCTTTGAGAGCTCCATGTGGATGGTCTGGGGGCCAACAGAAGACAGGGAGACGTCACCAACTCTCCAAGCTAGTGTTTCGGGGAAGACTTGTTTTTTTAAAAAAAGAAACACACCACCTTAGGAGGCTCTCCATATTCCAGGCCGTGTTCCCTCTAAGCTGAGTTAGTGTGAGCTAGCTCCCAGGTTTTTTTAGCCTCCGGCTCACGCATTTTTGTCTCGGCTCGGGAAGGACAGCTCCACAGCAAACTGATCGAGGGGGCCGCCAAACCGCTCGCTCGCAACTGTAATGCCAGTCGCTCACAAAGTAGAATTTTTGCTCACAAGACTCCACAGCTTAGAGGGAGCATCGATTTCCTGGTACTCTGTACCTGGCCAGGATCCTTTACGTTCGGAGCTGGGGGGGGGGCTGCTGAAGAAGAGAAGAGATTGGATTTATACCCCGCCCTTCACTACCCGAAGGAGTCTCAGAGCGGCCTACAAACTCCTTTCCCTCCCACTCCCCACAACAGACACCCTGTGAGGTAGGTGGGGCTGAAAGAGAGCTTCAACAGAAACTGCTCTTGAGAGAACAGCTCTGAGAGAACTTATGACTGACCCAAGGTCACCCAGCAGCTGCAAGTGGAGGAGTGGGGAATCAAACCCGGTTCTCCCAGATTAGAGTCCGCACTCCTAATCACGACACCAAACTGGCTCTCAGGGAACACACTGCCTTAAAAGGCTCTTAGACGTCTCTGACCACACATGACCTCTGGGTCTAATATCTGCCTTGTGGGACAAATCGGTTACGGAAGCGGGGCAGGTTTCCAGATAAGTCCTTGGTGACTGCCATCAGTCAAGCCAGCCTTCAGACCTTGAACCCCCAGATCCAGCCCAAACGGGGCAGTTCTGCAAGGCACTCAGGCTAGAACTTGGGCAGGTTTCTGGGGGGGACGGGGGGGGACACTGCTACGACAGCTACTAGCTTTAAGAGAAAAGCGGTCTGGGACTGGACAGATTCAACAAGTACAGGTCTATCAATGGCTATGACCAATGAGGGTCCGATAAAAATTCACTGTTCAGAGGCAGTCTATCTGTAAGTGCCCGGTACTGGGGGGGAATGGAAAAAGGCCTCCATTTTTCTGGGATTGCGTGAGAGGTCACTGTGGGAAGAAAAGTGTCGGGCCGAGTGCAACTTCTAGTATGCTTGTAAGTCTGTGTTTGAAAGGCCCTGCCGGGTCAGACCAGAAGAGTCCAGAGAGCCCAGCTTCTTGTTTCCCGCAGCAGCCGGTGAGAAGCTTCCAAGAAGCAAAGAAGTCGAGCGCAGAGGGAAAAAGCCATCTCTGAACGGACGTCCCCACCAGTGTTCCCTCTAAGCTGAGTGAGTGTGAGCTAGCTCACAGTTCTTTAGCCTCCAGCTCACAGATTTTTGTCTTGGCTCAGGAAGAAGGGCTCAAGGGCAAAAACTAACTTATGCAGTAGCCCAATCGCCCGCTCACAACTTTAATGCCGGTAGCTCACAAAGTGGAATGTCCGTGCACGAGACTCCACAGCTTAGAGGGAGCATTGGTCCCCATCCCAATAACTGATTCAACAAGTACAGGTCTATCAATGGCTATGACCAATGAGGGTCCAATAAAAATTCACTGTTCAGAGGCAGTCTATCTGTAAGTGCCCGGTACTGGGGGGGAATGGAAAAAGGCCTCCATTTTTCTGGGATTGCGTGAGAGGTCACTGTGGGAAGAAAAGTGTCGGGCCGAGTGCAACTTCTAGTATGCTTGTAAGTCTGTGTTTGAAAGGCCCTGCCGGGTCAGACCAGAAGAGTCCAGAGAGCCCAGCTTCTTGTTTCCCGCAGCAGCCGGTGAGAAGCTTCCAAGAAGCAAAGAAGTCGAGCGTAGAGGAAAAAAGCCATCTCTGAACGGACGTCCCCACCAGTGTTCCCTCTAAGCTGAGTGAGTGTGAGCTAGCTCACAGTTCTTTAGCCTCCAGCTCACAGATTTTTGTCTTGGCTCAGGAAGAAGGGCTCAAGGGCAAAAACTAACTTATGCAGTAGCCCAATCGCCCGCTCACAACTTTAATGCCGGTAGCTCACAAAGTGGAATGTCCGTGCACGAGACTCCACAGCTTAGAGGGAGCATTGGTCCCCATCCCAATAACTGGCATGCAGAGGCAGATGGAACACAAAAGCACCATTGGACTACCACGGCTAGTAGCGTTTGTTTAACCCTTAAAAAAATCCTCTAAGCCGGTGGCCGTCACCGCTTCCTGTGGCAGGGAGTTCCAAAAGTTAAGAAGAGGAAGAAGAGAAGAGATTGGATTTATACCCTGCCCTTCACTCGGAGTCTCAGAGCAGCTTACAACCTCCTTTCCCTTCCCCACAACAGACACCCTGTGAGGTGGGTGGGGCTGAGAGAGCTCTGAGAGAACTGCCCTTGAGGGAACAGCTCTGACAGAACTATGGCTTGCCCAAGGTCATCCAGCCGCTGCGAGCGGAGGAGTGGGAAATCAAACCCGGTTCTCCCAGATTAGAGTCCGCGCACTTAACCACTACACCAAACTGGCTCTAACTAACTAACTCTAACTAAATAACCACTACACCAAACTGGCTTAACTAAGGGCTGTGTGACATAGCCCTCCTTTTCTGATCAGGATTATCAGGTCTAGTGGAAATTCACATCCTCCAGGGCAAGTACAGTTGCCACCTGGCATCCTGAGGGGTCCACCACCCTTTCTGAGCCTGCGAGCAACCTCTGAAATTCTGACACGGCCTGGTGGATGAGGCCACAAAATGGCTGCTGTGACTTACCTTCAGTCACACAGCGAAGATCCTCGTGTTGTGGTGGCAGCGGCTGCCAAAGCAATATTTTTTTAAAATCTGCACAGCCGATCAAATCCCCAACGGCCCATCAGAAGCCTTGCTGGGCAAGAACCCCACCCGCCATTGCCCATTCCTTACAGACATTTCGTGGGCAACAAGAACAGTGTTACTGGGTGCTGTGGCGCCCACGGGCACCGTGTTGGAGACCTCTGCCCTAGCTCACCACCTGCTACAGGCGCGAGATCTCCTTTGCTTACCTTGTTGGATGGCTCCAGCTTCAACGCAGCTTTCAAGATAGGGATGGCCTCACTGTACTCCCCTTGCTGAGCCAGGACCTAGGAGGGAAGCAGGCAAAAACACAACTGCAGGTGGCGCCACTGAGCGGCTGGGTGGACACGCTCCAGGAGGAACAAGAACCCAGGAACAAAAGGTGGACTCTATTAGTTGGTCCAATAAAAGCCATTACATGGATTTTGTTCTTGTACATCTGTACAACTGTTTCTACAAAAGGAAATACTACTTTACACGGAGAGTAATTAAAATGTGGAATTCACTGCCAGAGAATGCCGTGATGGCCACAGTAATAAACAGACTTAAAAAGGGATTAGATAGACTTATCCTCCATGAATCTATCAATGGCTACTAGTCATTCTGAACTGAGGGGAACCTCCACATTCAGAGGCACTAATCCTCTGGATCCCAAAGCAAGGAGGCAACATCAGGGGAAGGCCTCGGCCTCTATGCCCTGTTGTTGGCTGTTCAGAGGAACTGGTTGGCCACTGTGTGAGACAGGATGCTGGACTAGAGGGACCAACAGTCTGATCCAGCAGGACTCTCCCTACATTCTTATGAAGGCCTCGGCCTCTCTGCCCTGTTGTTGGACCTCCAGAGGAGCTGGCTGGCCACTGTGTGAGACAGGATGCTGGACTAGAGGAACTATTGGTCTTGATCCAGCAGGACTCTCAATGTTCCCTCTAATCTGTAGAGTCTTGTGAGCAAAAATTCTACTTTGTGAGTTACTAGCATTAAAGTTGTGAGCAAGCGATTGGGCTACTGCATAAATTAGTTTGCTCTGGAGCCATCCTTCCTGAGCTGAGACAAAAATGTGTGAGCCGGAGACTAAAAAACTGTGAGCTAGCTCACACTAACTCAGTTTAGAGGGAACACTGCGTCTCCTTATGTTCTTATGAAGGCCTCAGCCTCTATGCCCTGTTCTTGGCTGTCCAGAGATGCTGGTTGGCCCTTGTGTGAGGCAGGATGCTGCACTAGATGCACCACTGGTCTGATCCAGCAGGGCTCTTACTGAAGTTCTTACTTAATGTTATGGGGCCATTGCACAGATTTCAACAAGATAAAATAGCACTGCAATAATATTAATAACACAGCATGTACTGAAATGCAAGGCTAGGGTGTTTTCCCACAGGTATGAAATCAAAAAGATTAGGTCACCTTCCATTCACATGCAAGTTACAGTTATGCCCCCAAACAACAGTTTTTGTGTATATCTTTTTCAAGGAGGCCACCTTCCTTTCGAGTAAACACAGGAATAATAAATATGAAAGTACCTGTACAAACATGCCTAAAAATTCATATCTGGGGGCTGGTCCGAGGAAGAGTCTCTTCCATGGCGGGACGTTTGTCCCATAGCTAGCATCGGTGGGTTTTGCTTTTCGATTGTCAGTTTCAGAAGCGAAGCCAAAAGGCCTTTTTTTTTTAAGTTTTCCCTAGGCTAAGTTTCTGTTTTCTGTTGTGAGCCAGCTTGCCCACCCACCCACAAATATATAAATATATTTGTCTCATTAAATTTTAGCTGTGATCTTAGTAATCGTAAGATTTTTATGTAATCATTATGGTGATTTTTATGCATCTCACGTGGACGCCTATGGCTGACAGGCTAGGCAATTTACCTTGTAAATAAAGTCATTATTAATAAGAATATATCATCATCATCATTACATTATGATTATTTCATTATTATCCATTATTATTACCCATTATAGGTAAAGGGTAAAGGTAAAGGTTTCCCTTGCTCGAAAGCCAGCTGAATCCAACTCTAGGGTTCTGGTGCTCATCTCCGTTTCCAAGCCGAAGAGCCAGCGCTGTCCGAAGACTTCCATGGTCATGTGGCCGGCATGACTAGACGCCGAGGCGCACGGAACGCTGTCACCTTCCCACTGAAGCAGCACTCGCAATTTCTTGCTTTCGAACTGCTAGGCTGGCAGGAGCTGGGACCAGAGATGGGAGCTCGGCCCTCGGGTATCGAACTGCTGAACTAATGACTTTCCAGCCTGCAGTTCAGCATCTTAACCACTGAGCCACCGCAGCTCTTTATTAATCATTATAATCATTATTAATTATTATCTATCCATAATTATTAATCATTAATCTTCATTAATAAGAATACATTGTGTGCCAAGTTGTTCAGACACTTCACCTTCACGTCCAGCAGCTCGGCCTCCTCCTCGGGGCTGAACTCGACTGCAGCAAGCAAAGGGAGATGTCACAGCCTGGAATGGGGTGGTGGTGGAGGGGGGCTCTTTGCTAGGGGCAGCTTCAATAATCCTCTACTTCTGCTTTATGAGGAAAATGCAGCCCCTTCAGGTCAAATCCCCACCGGCCCAAATCTAGCGGTTGAGAGAAGCTGAGGGGAGAGGGGGATTTCACACCTAGCAGGGAACCGGGATGCAAGAAAACCTTTTCTAAAATGGAAACTGAGCCTCTCATCCTCAGATGCTCGGCCAGACTCACTTCCCCCAAGCCAAGGTTTCCAGTGCCAAAGCAATGTTTTTAAATATCTGCACAGCCTATTAAATCTCCAGTGGCCGAAAACCTTTTCTAAAATGGAAACCGAGCATCTCACCCTCAGATGCTCGGCCAACTTCCCCCAACCCAAGGTTTCCTGTACCAAAACAATGTTTTTAAACATCTGCACAGCCTATTAAATCTCCAGTGGCCAATCAGAAGTCATGCTGGACAAAAGTCCTACCTGGCCCTTGCCACTTTCTAAAAGCAGTTGGCTCGTGCCAGGGAAAGTGTCCAGCAGGAGCCGTGGTGCCCATGGGAACCACGTTGGGGACCCCTGGCCTAACTGATACTGCCTCTGAGAATCCCATCCTCCACTTTGTCCGACCAATCAGGATCTGGTTCCTGGGCAGGGGGCACCCTTCTGGGATTCCCCCCAGACATCCCTGCGGTAACCTGAAGTCCATCCGACAACTTTTCAGCCCCTCCTGCTCATACTGCCTACCTAAGGAGATGAATAAATAAATAACTTATGGAACTCATGCCTTCAGGGTGGTGTCACCAACCATATATCAGCAGAAAGAGAGAGGGCATCGATCCTACATAAGAGTCCCCTGATCCACGAAGCCTAGAGCAGCAGATGTGTCCAATATGAGGGTTTAGTTTTTCCTCAGCAGGACAGTCTGGGAATGACTGATGTACGTGAGAGACGGCATCTGTTAGCCAAACTCCGCCACCATTTCAAGAAGTGGTAGGAATCTGTAGGGTTTGGGGTATACTATCGGTGAGGGTGACAGCCCACACGAGCATCAACGTACATCTCTTCCGGACGACAACTTTCCTAGTCCTATTACATTGCTTATTAGATGTCTCATCCTATCGATTATGTTGACTCAGGCCTCGGTGGAATCTGCTTCGGTGAGAAAGGCAGACTACAAAGAGCATAAACGCGCAAGCGGGCACCGGGTACCTTTGGAACTGGAGCCGATGACCTTCAGGGCAGTGTCGTAGGAGTTGATGGCCAGCACGTAATCCGCTCGCTGGTAGTGGAAGTTGCCGCGTTCCCTCTTGCGGTTGGCCAGCTCCACCTTCTCCGTCCCGCTGAGCAGCTCCAAGTCAGGGGCGTCCCGCGCTGCCAGCAGCTCCACTTCGAGGGTGAGGGCCGCATCCGGAGGGATGTCCGAGCTCCTGCTCAAGCAGATCGAGAACGCGCCATCACCAAGGGAGTCACACCGACGGGCCGCCCAACCAGGTCTCCTGTTTCCGACGGGACCCAGCAATGGTCCCTCTAAGCTATGGAGTCTTGTGAGCAAAAATTCTACCTTGTGAGCAACTGACATTCAAGTTGGGAGCGAGCGATTGGGCTGCTGCATACATTAGTTTGCTCTGGAGCCATCCTTCCTGAGCCGAGACAAAAAATCTGTGCGCCGGAGGCTAAAAAACTGTGAGCTGGCTCACATTAGCTCAGCTTAGAGGGAACACTGGGGCCCAGCCCTGATGCTTCCCCAAAAGCCCTGGAGACCAAGCCCTGTGAGGAAAGGCTGAGGGACTTGGGAATGTTCAGTCTGGAGAAGAGGAGGATGAGGGGGGACATGATTGCCCTCTTTAAGTATTTGAAAGGCTCTCACTTGGGAGGAGGGCAGGGAGCTGTTCCTGTTGGCAGCAGAGGAGAGGACTGGCAATCATGGGCTTACATTAAGGGCAAGAAGGTACCGGCTGGATCTTAGGAAGTACTTTTTTTTTTACAGGAAGAGTCGTGCAGCAGCGGAATCAGCTGCCTGGGGAGGTGGTGGGCTCCCCCTCACTGGCCGTCTTCAAGCAGTGGCTGGACACACACCGGTCAGGGATGCTCTAGGCTGATCCTGCATTGAACAGGGGGTTGGGCTAGATGGCCTGCATGGCCCCTTCCAACTCGGTGATTCTATGATACTATGATGCTGGGTCTCTCACAAACTGGGTATGAAGGCAGCTTTCCCCCATTCTTTCCCCCTAGCAATTGGCATTCAGCGACACTGCCTCTGAACATGGAAGATCCATTAGACATCATGGCTATTAGTCACTGATTGAACTATCTTCCATGAACGTGCCTGTATTTTTTTTTAGTAACCGTCGCCCTGTCCAGTGGCACGTAGTTCCGCAAGACAGGGAGCTCTACCTTTCGCCTCTCCTGAATGTTTTGCTTTTTGTCCGCCTGGGTTTTAGCATTATGAGAGAGGGGGGCACTAGCTCCATCCAATCCAAGGGAAATGGCCGTGGCTCAGTGGTAGAGCACCTGCTTGGCATGCAGAAGGTCCCAAACTCAATCCATGGGACGTCCAGTTAAAAGGACCATGCAGAAGAAAAGAGATTGGATTTGTACCCCACCTCTCACTACCCAAAAGAGTCTCAGAGCAGTTTACAATCTCCTTTCCCTCCCCCTCCCCACAACAGACACCCTGTGAGGTAGGTGGGGCTGAGAGAGCTCTCTCGAGAACTGCCCTTGAGAGAACAGCTCTGAGAGAACTTGTGACTGACCCAAGGTCACACCAGCAGCTGCATGTGGACGAGTTGGGAATCAAAGCCGGTTCTCCCAGATTAGAATCTGCGCTCCTAACTAATACACTAGGCTGACTCTCACTACACAAAACTGGTAATAGGTGGTATGAAAAGACCTCAGCCTGAGACCCCGGAGAGTTGCTGCCAGTCTAAGTAGACAGTGCCGACCCTTAATGGACCAAGGGTCTGGTTCAGTGTAAGGAAGCTTCATGTGTTCATATGTGTGTTCAATCTCTCTATTGAGAGATTGGTGTAGTGGTTAAGTGTGCGGACTCTAATCTGGGAGAACCGGGTTTGATTCCCCACTCCTCCACTTGCACCTGATGGATGACCTTGGGTCAGTCACAAGCTCTTGAAAAAGAGCAGTTTGTGTCAGAGTTCTCTCAGCCCCACCCACCTCACAGGGTGTCTGTTGTGGGGAGGGGAAGGGAAAGGAGTTTGTAAGCTGCTCTGAGACTCCTTTGGGTAGTGAAGGGCGGGGTAGAAATCCAATCTCTTCTTCTTCTTTTACCTCACAGGGTGTCTGTTGTGGGGAGGGGAAGGGAGAGGAGTTTGTAAGCTGCTCTGAGACTCCAAGTGAAGGGCGGGGTATAAATCCAATCTCTTCTTCTTCTTTTACCTCACAGGGTGTCTGTTGTGGGGAGGGGAAGGGAGCGGCGGTTGTAAGCTGCTCTGAGACTCCAAGTGAAGGGCGGGGTAGAAATTCAATCTCTTCTCTTCTTCTTCTATACCACTTTTAGCTTTATAAACCTCTACCACATCTCCCTTTAGAAGAAGAGGAGATTGGGTTTATACCCCGCCCTTGACTACCCAAAGGAGTCTCATCAGAGCGGCTTACAATCTCCTTTCCCTTCCCCTCCCCACAACAGACACCCTGTGAGGTAGGTGGGGCTGAAAGAGCTCTGAGAGAACTGCTCCTGAGAGAACAGCTCTCACAGAACTTGTCACTGACCCAAGGTCACACCAGCAGCTGCATGTGAAGGAGTGGGGAATCAAACCCGGTTCTCCCAGATTACAGTCCGCGCTCTTAACCGCTACACCAAACTGGTTCTCTCCCATCCTGACAACAAACACCAACCGTTCTAGCCTTTCCTTGTAAGGAGAGTACTGGCAAAGCCTTCGTCGATCCCGCCGCTCTTTCGAAACAGCCTCCCGCACAGCTACGTAAGTAGACTCCCCTCGGCCCCTCCGCTTCCCTCCCCTGCCCCCGCCACGCACCTGCCCTGGGAGCCGTGGCAGTATTTCGGATCCGACTGGATGAGGGCAGTCTCCCCCATCTCCATCAGCTGCACACACAAGTCCAGGGCCTGCAAGGAAAGCAAAACGGAGGTCACCAGCAGCTAAAGATGGTTGTCTGAAAGGCCCTCAAAAGTTGAGACCGTAGACCAGGGGTGGCCAAAGTGCGGCTCGGGAGCCAAATGCGGCTCTTTCACACATATTGTGCGGCTCCCGGCAGGGCAGCTGGGGAAGCGAAGGGGAGGCGTGCTTTTCCCCCCTCCCTCCCATCTATTTGCTTTCTTGGTTCTCTCTCTCTTTCTACCTCTTTCATTCTGTCTTTCCACCTCGCTCCCTTTTTCTCTCTCTCGCAGACAAATAAATATCATTGGACAAATAAATAGCATCATCAATATCTGTTTCTACCCCTTCTGTTTTTATTTCTGGGGGTCTCATTTAATGTTAACAAAAAGCAAATGTGCAGATTTTTGAAATAAAACCGTGTGTGTGATATTTGTTCATGTCTTGCGGCTCGCAAACATCTGATGATTATTCTACGTGGCCCTGATGTTGAGCAGGTTTGGCCAACACTGCCTTGGAGAAAGGGGTGGGGAGGGCAACCCTCCCCTGAGTCACAGCGGAGCTCCAGTTTTGTGTGCAGAAGATCTCCAGATCAAATCCCCTGCATCTCTGGGACGAGGAAGCCAGAGAGCAGGTGTTGGGAAAGACCCATCTCTGCCTGGGACCCTGGAAAGCCAAGAAATAATATTGTCCGGGAATAGCAGGTTATGCCAACTCAGGGGGTCCCCAACACGGTGCCCGTGGGCACCATAGCGCCCACTGACACCTTTCCTGGTGCCCACCAAGTGCCTTTAGAAAGTGGGCAATGCCAGGCGGGATTACTGCCCACTGGAGATTTGATCAGCTGTGCAGATATTATTATTTCAGGGCTCTTTTTGTAGAAAAAGCCCAGCAGGAACTCATTAGCATAATAGGCCACACCCAACAGCAGGAACACATTAGCATATTGGGCCACACTCCTGAGAGCACAGGTCATTAGCACATTAGGCCACACCCCCATGTTACCAGAAGTGTGGTTATCCAGCCACACCCACCTTTTGCTTATTATTCTGTTTACCTTGTTGTCAAAACCCAGGGCTTTTTTGTAGCAGGAACTCCTTTGCATGTTAGGCCACACACCCCTAATGTAGCCAATCCTAATGAGTTTCTGCTGTTGGGTGTGGCCTATTATGCTGATGAGTTCCTGCTGGGTGTGGCCAACTTGGGAGCCAGCCGGAACTCCGTTCCTGTGCGTTCCTGCCCAAAAATAGCCCTGTTAAGTAACTGCAAGTGGATTTTGCCATTTCGTACAGTATTATCGTTGTTGTTTATTAGAGGGAACACTGGTCGTATCCCAGCTTACGCCGGGCTCTGGGTGATGTATCTAAGGGTATAATGCCATAAAAGCATATAAAACATTAAAATTCTACAGAACAATTTAATATCTAGCTTTTAATTTCTAAACCTTAATTTCTAAAAAATGTCACATTGGTAGTAGCAGCTGCCACCAGGCCACAGGGTTCTTCATGGTATGACTGAAGGTAAACTGCGGCAGCCATTTTGTTGCTGGCTTGGCCTCCAGCAGCAGCCATTTTGTGGCTGTGCCCAGCAGGCTGTGTCAGAATTCCAAAGGTGCCCACAGGCTCAAACAGATTGGGGACCCCTGGGCTAAGTGGTTATAGATGAAGCAGGTACACAGGAGGCCATGGAATCGATCACCGGTGTCTCTAATTCAATTATGGCAGGTAGCAGCTTTTGGGGAGAGAGACCGGCCAGTTGGACCAAGGGACTGGCTTGGCAGAAAGCAGTTTTGTTACGTTCCAGATTCAGGGGGGTAGCAGTGTTCCCTCTAAGCTGAGTTAGTGTGAGCTAGCTCACAGTTTTTTAGCCTCCAGCGCACACATTTTTGTCTTCGCTCAGGGAGAATGGCTCCACAGCAAACTGATTTATGCAGTAGCCAAACTGCTCACTCACAGTTTTAATGCCAGTAGCTCACAAAGTAGAATTTTTGCTCACAAGAATCCACAGCTTAGAGGGAGCATTGGTGGGTAGCCATGTGGATCAGAACAATGTTTAAGTCCCGCGGCACCTTTAAGGTGCCCCTTGTCTCGAACTTTGTTTTATTATGTTAAACTTTCAGTAAATTTTCAGTTAAACTTTTAGTAAAAATGATGTCAGGATGGGCGCTGGAAGCGGGCATCACTCGGTCCCTTAACGTCTCTGTGGTGATAACCAGATACACTTTGCCCCAGACATCAGAGCAGAAAATGGCTGTATGCTTAGACAAGAAAGTGTGCTGGAGAGCAGCTATGATGCTCTTCTCTATGCTCAAGCCTCAAATTCTTGGCACACACAGCAGGACGCAAATTTTTGTATGTATTTATTTCATGCATACTCTGCTTTTCTCCCTATTGGGGATACAAAACATTCTCCTCTCTCCAATTTTTTCCTCACAGCAACCCTGTGACATTATCATCATCATCATCATCATCATCATTCTTCAACATTGTGTGTAGTGCAGCCAGGAGATCCTAAGACTGTCTGGCAGCCACAAGTTCTAGCTCTTTTAGCATTATGCACCACGAGGTGGTGAGTGAGACCTGTTTTCAAGGCAAGAGATGTGGTTTGCCATTGCCTGCCTCTGCCTCACGCCCCTGGTATTCCTTGGAGGTCGCCCATCCAAATACTAGCCAGGGGCGACCCTGCTTAGTTTCTGAGATCTGATGAGATCAGGCTAGCCTGGGCTATCCAGGTTAGGGCCCCTGTGAGATAGGGTGTGACTAGCCGAAGGTCACCCAGCGAGCTAGTGTGGCAGAGTGGGGATCTGAACCCGGGCCTCCCGGATCCTAGTCCAACACTCTACCTGCCACTCCATGCCAAGCTGTCACCAAGTCCAGTTTTTATTTGCTGAAACTGGACAAACAAAAATGAGAAGAAGAGGAGGAGGAGGAGGAGATTGGATTTATATCCCGCCCTTCACTACCCGGAGTCTCGGAGTGGCTTACAATCTCCTTTCCCTTCCTCTCCCCAGAATAGACAACCTGTGAGGTAGGTGGGGCTGAGAGAGCTCTCTCAAGAACTGCTTCTGAGAGAACAGCTCTGAGAGAACTTGTGACTGACCCAAGGTCACACCAGCAGCCGCGTGCAAACCCGGTTCTCCCAGATTAGCGTCGGCGCTCCTAACCACTCCACCAAACTGGCTCTCAGTGTTCGTCGTCCCAATTTGTAGTCCGAGTTTACCAGTATTACCATGCGGACAGCAAAACAGTTTATTGCCAGCGGGGTGGGGGACTGGGCAACGAAAAACTCCTCTGTTTGTACGTGCACACCCACCTGGATGACATCGCAATCGCCCAGCGTGAAGGTGAGGCTAGGGTTCTCCTCCACCACCGTGCCGTCCTCCAACGTGGTTTTTAATCGAATGGTGACATCCTGGTTCTTAACCGGCCGGGTCTCCCTGCCTTGACCCGCCACGAGGACTTTCTTCTTCAACAAACCGCTCCCTGGAGGAGGACCGGGAGGAATGGTTTTAGCTAACGCCACCCTGATCAGAGCGCTGCAGACAGTCCCCAAATGCCCCCAGCGCAAAAGGAAACCAATATCGTGCAGCCAGGAAAGGGGCAGGAAAAAAGCACCCAAAACGATCAAAAAGACGACAGCACCTGCCCTACAAAGAAAGGCTAAAGGGGCTTGAGGACTCTGTAGTTCAAGGGGGAAAAGAAAGGATGATGTGATATTTATATAATTACAAGCGGGGAGACCCACAAGGACTTGTAGGGGGGGAATCACACTTTCCCCTCCCCCCACTATTTCTTCTTCTCCTTCCTTGAACAGCTTGTCCTTTTCCCTGATTTCTTCTCTTCTTTCCACCCACCAGTCAACTCACGTTTATCCACGCACACCCCTTCCGCTTTCTCTCCTTCCTTCCTCCAGCAACCTCGATAAACGAGGGCCTCATTATATGGTTCTGGTTGCTAGGCTGTGCCTAGTTGTACAGCCGGGAACCTACCAGGAATTACAGGAGGCCCCTTTCGCTCAGATCCCCCTTCCCACTAATTCTCATCTTTCTCCCTCCTGGCAACCCCCATATCCTCACTTTCCCCTGCTTCCTTCTCTCCTCCCAAACAACCTTTTATCTGCCCCAATCTTCAGCTTATCTCTATTTACTTCATTTATACCCTAGCTTTCTCCACAATGGGGACCGAAAGCAGCTCACGTCATTCTCCTCTCCTCTCCTTTATCCTCACAACAACCCTGTGAGGCAAGTTTGGCTGAGAGTATGCGACTGGCCCAAGACTGACCCTTTATGTTTCCACAGTGGAGTGGGGATTTGAACCCGGGTCTCTCGTATACTAGTCAGAAACTTTAACCACTACATACACGGCCTTCATACCTGAGGGACTGCCTTTCCCCATATATACCCCAGCGAGCACTACGGTCGGGGTCACAACATCGACTAGTTATCCCAGGCCCCAGGGATGCCAGGCTTGCTGCGACCAGGGCTAGGGCCTTCTCAGTGGCAGCTCCTTGCCGATGGAATGAGCTCCTTGAGGAGATCAGGGCCCTGCGGGATCTTGTACAGTTCCGCAGGGCCTGCAAGACGGAGCTCTTCCACCAGGCCTTCAATTAAGAGCCGCCACCACTACCACCAATGCCCGCAATTAACATCTGCGGTGCAAGGCCAGCCTAACTGACATTATATGGCACCATCAGGAGCCCAGAGACTGAGAACCTTGGGTGCGGTATTATATGGTCCGCCACTGTGATTTAAAACTGTGAGCATTTTAACTGTAATTTATTTAACTGTAAATTATGTAACTGTTTTGATTGTTTTAACTGTTTTACGATTTTGGTGCACTGTACCAAATACTGTTAGCCGCCCTGAGCCTGCTTGCGGGGAGGGCAGGATATAAGTGTGATAAAATAAAATTAAAAATTCATGGGGTAGCTGCTGTTGAACAGTCACACACATTGCCTCGTGGTTGTTGCCAGACCTGGCCTTAATGAGTCCTACCTCAAAGACCAAAACAGCCTAGAAAGGACCCTGCTCCCTCCCCTCTAGCTTTTACTGACAGAAACCAAGGCTTGAAGGCTGTCATTACTGTTGTCCTAGCTTAGCAACAGCCACTGAGAACATTAATTTCTTAAAGCTACAAGTGCTGCTTCTATTACTTGGGGGGGGGGGGGATTAACCCCACTTTTTGTTTTTCTGAAATCCTGGGACGTTTTTCAGGTTTGTCGAAAGATCCACTTTCTCTTCACGGCTCCAGTCTCCGGATTTAAGTATCCAGAGATTTGGCCATGTTAAAAATTAGATATACTGAGTAAAGTAGGGGAAACATGAAATCATTACAAAGCCCTACTATTATTATAATAGAACTTTGTTCAATTGCTTCAGACCAACACAGCTACCCACCTGAATCTATCTTCAGATATCCGATGAAGTGTGCATGCATTAATTAAACTTGCATGCATCCAGAGTTAAACTTGGCTGGTCTGAAAGGTGCTCTGCACTCCAACTTTGTTCTATTACGATAATGTAGTGACGTTATTCATTCTTTTTTATTTATTATATTTGATTTCTAGCCCTCCCTTCCCTGCCCAGCAAGGCTCAGGGTGGGTTACAACAGTGCAGATAAAACTGTAAATAATAACGATTAAGCGTAACGATTAAAATCGCTAAAACCTATAAATGACATCAAGCGGTACTAACAAGTCAGATGGCAATCAAGGGCACGAGTTAACAATTAACACATCCGCTCTGGATAGAAAGCTCTACCTATGTGCGCCCCTTGTGGGACACTGCATACCAAAGGGGAATGCAGTGAAACCCTCTCCCCGAAGCGGCGGCGCTGACCCACCTCAATCCAGGTTTTCTGCAGAGGTCATCTGTGAGGGTGACCAATGTCGTCTCCGTCCCATAGCCAGGGCGGAAGCCGGACTGGAATGGATCCAGGATAGAGGAACCTTCCAGCAAAGCCTGGGGCTCTTCCGCTGCCGCTCTCTCAACTACCTTACCCAGAAACGAAAAATCTGAAACTGGGCGGCAGTGGGCTGGATCAGTCGGATCCAGGGGTGTCAAGAGTGGCCTCAGCACGGCTTCCTTTAAAGTCCCCGGGGAAGTCCCTGAGTTCAGGGACAAATTAATTATTTAATTAATTCAGTTTACACCCCGCCCTCCCCGCCGAGGTGGGCTCAGGGCAGCTTACATAGATAATATGCACCAGAGGGACGGCCTTTCCCTGTACGTTCCCCAGAGAGCACTGAGGTCAGGGTCGCAAAACCGCCTGACTCTCCCAGGTCCGAAAGACGTCAGATTGGCCTCAACCAGGGGTAGGGCCTTCTCAGTGGCGGCTCCACACTGGTGGAATGAGCTCCCATATGAGCTCGGGGCCCTGCGGGACCTTTTACAGTCCCGCAGGGCCTGCAAAACAGAGCTCTTCCACCAGGCCTTTGATTAGGAGCCGCCACTGGCACCCACACATGGACAACATCTGAACTGCTAACAACGGAACAGTTAAGGCCCTCATGTTGAGAGCCACAAGAACAGCTGATGACACGGGTATGGCCACAGTGTACTCTCTACCATCGAGCGTAGCCTTGGAGAGGCGGCTCCACACTGGTGGAATGAGCTCCCATATGAGCTCGGGGCCCTGCGGGACCTTTTACAGTTCCGCAGGGCCTGCAAAACAGAGCTCTTCCACCAGGCCTTTGATTAGGAGCCGCCACTGGCACCCACACACGGACAACATCTGAAGTGCTAACAGACCACTGCCATCTATATACAACAGCACTTTATTTACACATTTGATTGCTCTGTTGATGCATCTATGTTTTATTGTATTTATTCTGTTATATTTTAACTTGTTGTAAGCCGCCCGGAGCCTGCCCATGTGGGAAGGGCGGAATATAAATCGAAAGTATAAATAAATAAATAAAATCTGCCAGGGGGACCCAAATTCCATCACCGCTGGCTTTCACTGGCCATGACAGGCATGGGCCCAGGAGGCAAATGGTGGGCTTCGCAGCCCTGTCAACCTCCTCCTGGGAGTGTCGACTGAAGTGGTCCATGACAGGGCCTGAAGATGGCCAAGGGACCTCCAGTCCAGTTCACCCACTGTAGCAGTAGTGGCCGGCAGGTCCTGGCGGAGCGACAAAATTTTATCCGCAAAAGAGATCGCACAGGCCTCACAGCTAATTGCCGAATTATCGTCTTTCCGAGTTCCCTGTGGGAGGGAGGTTAATAATCGAATTGTTCCAAATGACTGAGATGGGCAAGGGCTAGAGGATGCAATGGAAGCCGCATAGGATTCCTTCTTTACGGCTTTCACTGCCATCTCATAGGATTTCATAAACGTCCTACAAGATATCCTTGCAGCTTTGTCACGAGTCCGCCGCCACGCTCGCTCTTGGCGTCCCAGCTCTCGTTTCATCCTCCATAGCTCCTCGGTGTACCAAGGAGCTAGTTCGGAACGGGAGTGAAGAGGGTGTCGGGGAGCGATTCCGTCGATGGCTTCAGAGAGACGGCCACGCCAGTCCTCTACCAGCGCATCTAATGCATCGCCAGGGGGCATCGGATCCCACAGTTCTTTCTGGAAGCCGACTGGATCCATCAGTCTCCGTGGGCGAGGATAAATCAGCTCATCGCCCAGACAGGGAGGGACTGGGAGACTCAGACGAGCCTTCAGGACGGAGTGGTCCGACCATGGCACTGCATCAGTGCCATTCAGGTCCACATTTATCCCCATGCCAGAGATCAGATCTAGCGTGTGGGCTGCTGGGCGCATGGGACCTGATACAATCTGAGAGAGTCCCAATGCTGCCGTGGACAACAGTAGGTCCGTAGCCTGTGAGGAGGCCGTCTCATCGGCGTGGACACTGAAGTCGCCCTGAACTAACAGTCTGGGGAACTCCAAGGCCTCGCCCGATACCACCTCCAACAGGTTCGGCAGGATATCTGCCGGTACGCTAGGCGGTCGTTATACCAGTCAGATAAGCCAAACTCTCTTCAGCGAACCACAGGCCTGCACAATCAATGCCAGAGATCTGCAGGGAGTGGCCTGAAGGAGAAAGACTCTCGTACGAGTATCACCACCCTCCGCACATTTTGTCCGGGACCAGTGTTCCCTCTAAGCTGAGTTAGTGAGAGCTAGCCTCTGGCTCACACATTTCTGTCTTCGCTCAGGAAGGATGGCTCCAGAGCAAACTAATTCATGCAGCAGCCAAATCGCTCGCTCACAGCTTTAATGCCAGGAGCTCCCAAAGTAGAACCTTTGCTCACAAGACTCCACAGCTCAGAGGGAGCATTGTCCGGGACTGATGGAGAAACGAGAAAACGGGGGAGGGGGAGCTCTTTCAGGGCGACCGTCTCACCCTCAGACCTTCCTCATTCATTATCACTGTTCTTTACTAATATTACGAAGGCCTTCGATCGTTATCAAGACCTTCCACATTGTATCGTCATTACTATCTCTCCAGGGCCATCAGCGCGCAGGTGAAACTTTCAGAACAATATAATAAGCTTCTTCCCGTTAATGTGATTATTGGTTTTTTT